>NC_056743.1:633754254-634014254 GCF_019279795.1 Protopterus annectens | reverse complement strand
CCTACACACATTGTCTACACATGTGGATCACTTTTTTTCCAGCCTATTCATTCCCAACCTGATGAGAAATGATCAAAGGGCTTATCATCCAAGCAGCAGTGAGGGGTTGATTAAACATTTTTATGTTTTCTACCCATGTCTAACTCTTACATGTCTAGCTTCCTTTCCCATCTCTAAAATTCACTGTTTCATGTTTTGTATTGATGTTGCTGAGGATGACAAAAGGTTTTAATTTCTGCTTCTTACATCCACTAGGTTTGCAGCCAAGCTTATTGCTGGAGTGTTGGATTTCAAAAATAAAATTGATACGTGAGTACTGTTTTTTTTGTACAACTATACAGCACATTTTGCATTTATTTAGTAATTTACTGATATTTACATTCATATGTTTAGTGTCTAAATAGAGTAGTATACCTAGTTTTTAGTTTGAAAATTAAACCTACATTTATCCAGATTCAGAATTGGGTGTATAAAGTTTTTCACCATCAACACTGGGGGACAAGGTAAAGCTGGAGTTATAATTTCCTGCCAATAAAATAAAGTTATGCGGTATGCATAGTCACTGACCTTCAGTATTGGGATTTGCAGTTCTTGCATTGGTTCAAGACCTATATTTTGTGGCACATAATATATTAAATATTTGAAGTGTTTGGGCTGGGAACCACTGAAGTGGAACAGTACTTGATTTTCTTTTTTCTTCTGTTTGTGCTACCAGAGCTCTCCACCACTAACAGCTGCTGCCTAGTAGTATGGGTAGGAATGGGCCACCCTGTACTCCAGTGTATTTGAATGATTTAAGCACTCTAAAATGTTTCATCTGTGATGCCCATTCCACCAGAGCATACCTGGTCTTTTTTTAAATTTCTAATTAGTTTTTATATGTTGATTAGCATTTGTATCTAATAAAATAATCTCAAGATATTTAACATTATTTGTCCCTTTTTCTATTTTCCTGGAAATCTTAAGTTCAACCCTCATATACAAAATTACATAAAAACTTGCAAAAAACTAGAGATGCTTTCTAGAGCCAAAAACTGTCTTAACAATACGACTAAAACTACACTTGTCATTACTTGCCTTCTCATCTTTGCTAACCTCCAGGCATCACAAAAAGCAAACTTGATTACCCATTTTAGAATCCACCACTATATAGCACCAAAAAGTCTAAATTGGTTAGAACTACCCTGCCAACTAACATACACAGCACTTCTTACTGCTTATAAAATTATCCAGCATACATTTGCTTGTCTGGCACTAAATACCATTCTACACAACTATATTCCCTCTTGGTCATTACAATCCAGTGACAAAAAACTTTTATCTGTCCCCAAACCTAATCTGCTAGGCATGGTCTGTACTTGTACCATGTTGCTAAGGCCTGGAACGCCTTACCTGTATTCAGGTCTGCACCCTCTCTCCAGTCCTTTAAAACCATTCTGAAAGACTTCCTAGTGGAAATCTGTGCTCTTGCTCAACCCCAGGATAAACTTTATCCCCAAATATGAACTAGGACCTGCTCATCCCTTGTACCCCCTTACTCCCCTTTCTTTACTCAAATAACTTCAGTCACTTTCTCACTCCTGACTCTCTATTTAAATATGCCATAACCCTGTTTTTTTTTCTCTCTCACTTCACTTTGCAATTTCTGTTATTATACTAACTTGCCTTTTGTCCTCCCCGGGTCGAGTGGCCTCAAAAAGACATGCGTGATTGGGTGTGCCTTCGCTGAAGGTTGGACGTCGGGCTGGCAACTCGGCACCATAAAAATCGACTGCCAGTCATTAGCGGACCGGAGTTCCGCTGTGGCGACCCCTAACCGAGAAAAGCCGAAAAGACAAAGAAGAATACTAACTTGCCTTTAATTTCTCTAAACTGGCTTAAATTAAAGTTATTGCCATATAAATTTTTTTATTTTTAACCAGTGTTTTCACATTATGTCTAATAATTTAAACTGCAGATGTTTTGTATTACTTTTGAAAGTTGTAAATTTATTATTCTTAAAATGTTTTTGTAATACCTTGGAGCTTTTCCCCTTGGTTCTTCGCTGAAAGTGGGCACCTACCCAGTTAGACTTTCCCGGTAATCAAATGTCAATCAATCAATCAAGAAACAAATAAATAAAAATCCACTTTACTGATGGCATGGTGAGCTGAGAACTGGAAAATAGCCAGGTCATTAGCATTGTGTAGGGTTATAGCTGGAACAAAAAAACAGCCAGGTTATTAGTATGAAGTACAGTTTCAGCCATGGCATATCCAGGTACAGAGAAGAGGTAGATAATGAAGGGAATTATGGCATATCCAGATACAGAGAAGAGGTAGATAATGAAGGGAATTATGGCATATCCAGATACAGAGAAGAGGTAGATGAAGGGAATTATGGCATATCCAGATACAGAGAAGAGGTAGATAATGAAGGGAATTATGGCATATCCAGATACAGAGAAGAGGTAGATAATGAAGGGAATTATGGCATATCCAGATACAGAGAAGAGGTAGATAATGAAGGGAATTATGGCATATCCAGATACAGAGAAGAGGTAGATAATGAAGGAATTATGGCATATCCAGATACAGAGAAGAGGTAGATAATGAAGGGAATTATGGCATATCCAGATACAGAGAAGAGGTAGATAATGAAGGGAATTGTGGCATATCCAGATACAGAGAAGAGGTAGATAATGAAGGGAATTATGGCATATCCAGATACAGAGAAGAGGTAGATAATGAAGGGAATTATGGCATATCCAGATACAGAGAAGAGGTAGATAATGAAGGGAATTATGGCATATCCAGATACAGAGAAGAGGTAGATAATGAAGAGAATTATGGCATATCCAGATACAGAGAAGAGGTAGATAATGAAGGGAATTATGGCATATCCAGATACAGAGAATAGGTAGATAATGAAGGGAATTATGGCATATCCAGATACAGAGAAGAGGTAGATAATGAAGAGAATTATGGCATATCCAGATACAGAGAAGAGGTAGATAATGAAGGGAATTATGGCATATCCAGATACAGAGAAGAGGTAGATAATGAAGGGAATTGTAGCATATCCAGATATAGAGAAGAGGTAGATAATGAAGGGAATTGTGGCATATCCAGATACAGAGAAGAGGTAGATAATGAAGTGAATTGTGGCATATCCAGATACAGAGAAGAGGTAGATAATGAAGGGAATTGTGGCATATCCAGATACAGAGAAGAGGTAGATAATGAAGGGAAATATGGCATATCCAGATACAGAGAAGAGGTAGATAATGAAGGGAATTAAAGTCAAGACCTGACTTTTTGGAACATTAAAGATTAGCCTCCAGGGCACAGATAGGCAGATTCATTATTCACTTTGAAGAACCTGCTAGACCAGTGGACACAATGTAGGATTTAAGCTGGACAAGGCTTGCAGAAGCTCTCTATAAATAGCCGTATGAAATGCTTTTTATACATAGGGTTATCATGTTTAGCAGTAGCATGCCCTGGGTCTCTCAGTTTCAGGGGGGGTCTTACTGATATGTTTTACTGAAGATGGTGACCATAAATAACCAAAAAAATAAATAAAACCAGCATGAGGCTTTTGCTCTTATTGCAAACCCTTTGACAGCTAGTTAGTAGGTATATTTATCTTCTCATGGACAGTTTCACTTATTTCTAAAGGGGAAGAGAAGAAAGGATCTATTTCCATATTGGTCAGGTTTTGTATGCAGTCATAACCATCTCAAAGGATGCATGGACTCTTATACTAGTAGACTCTCTAAATGTATTTTCCTAGTTGGTTATCACTCCTTCCTTTGTAGATGACACTTCCCCTCCTCCCATTAAACAACCTACGTTCTCTTCCCAATCTATTTTGCTGCCATAATGACAAAAGAATTTGAAAAATAACTCGTAGACCAAATATCTGATGACTCACCACCTGGTTCAGATGAGACTCCACCCTTGGTTTATTAATCTATGCAGTGAACATCCAGTTTACCTCCAGTGTCACATCTGTAGTGTGTATTTCTAACAACACTATTCCTAGATTTAAAGTTTTAGTAATAATGATTGAAGCTAGATTAAGATTTAGAGGACAACTGGAAAGGGTTTTGAGGAAGTGTTTTTTGACAGTAAAAAAACATATTAACTTTTCTCTCTAGGGATTAAAGTGTAATGCTGCAAGTTTTTATAATTAGACCAACAGTGGAGTATGGAACAGGATTTTGTATGTATTTAATCTGATAAACTTGAAAGGGTACAGAAGTACTACACTTAAAAATATTAAGATTTAAAAACATTTAATATGATGAAAGTTGAACTTTTTCTCAGTTTATAATAGGCGATTAAGAGGTGATTTTATTTAGGTGTTTGAGTTTGAAGAATGAGGCTTTAGAGTGTACCCTTGGTTACCTTTGTAAGGCATACAAGCAATACTAGGAATAGTTGTAGCCTGGTGGGATTTGAAAGCATGCTAAAATAGGTAGGGAATATTTTGAGTGAAGGGAGAAGGTAAAACAGGTGACCTGCTGAGCTAAAGTGAACAGAAAATATAATGAAAAAATAATTTGGACTCATGACCTGGGCATAGGATCTTTTGGATCTGGCCTTCTTGAAAGGTGGCCAGTTAACATCTGATATGAGGTTGCAGGTCATAATTTAAATATAAATGATTTTGTGTGTATTCCTAAACTTTCTTTGTATTTTTTATTCTCATTCTATAATTCCCAGTGATTTCAGGCCTATTTCCATTCTACCATTTTTTTAAATTAGTTTATAACCAGTTGTGTACCTGTGTTCAGAAATACAACAAGTCTTCCCCCTTAGCTATTGGATAGACAGAGGTAAGTTAACATCAGCGTATAATTTAACTAATTATATTTAATGCTGCCTGCAGTCTCATGGGTACAATGTTAATCAACCTTAAAAATTTTTTATATGGTTGATCGTAATCTGTTAACTTCAGTCCCCCACATTATGAATAATCCAAAAAGTCCTTGACTGGTTTAAGAGTTTCTACCAGAGCCTTCTCTGTAAAGTTAGGTGCACATCTGTCACCCAGTGCTCCACTCTTAAGATGCATCCTAGTGATATACCATTGATCTCCACTTATGTTCTATATCTTCATTAATAGATTTCCCAGTGATCTTTACAAACTGTGGCACATCCTAGATGCAGACAGTATGGATATCTATACAGCCAGCTCTTTTCGCACCACATTTAATAGATGCCTAGGAAAAAACAGTTCCTACTTTAAAAATGATCACAGAAAATTCACCTGCTACTAAATACACACAGACTCACAAAAGCCAAGATATTTTAAAGCCTTTTCATAAAAGACATTTAGACATTAATTAAAATATTAGGTGTCCAAAGGAAATTCACTAAAAGAATTATGATGGGTATAAGGAGTATGGAACTACATGGAAGACTTTTTAGAACTGTTTAGTTTCAGCTTACCTTGAATTTACCTATACCAAAAATTAGAGTATAAACTTTTCCATGATCTGGTGCTACAGATTATGAGTACTATTGAGATGAGCAGATGTACAAAAATGCATAGCCATAATAATATAAATTTTCTGATTTAAGACAAGGAATCTTAAGATTAGGTCTCAACATATAACTATTAAAATCACTACGTTTTGGAATAATATAAGTGTGAGTCCAATAGTCTTGAATTTTTTAAAAGAAATTAGACTCTTGGGCTTATGAAAAACTATATGAACATTATTTAGAGGTATCTCTGCTCGATGGCCATCTGGCCTAAACGTACTTGAGCTTATGTTGTGTCTTCCCTTGGGGAAGCTGATGCTGCTATTAATAACATTGTTGGTAACATTTTTATTGTCAAGAAGAAACATAAAACTAAACATGCATCTTCTACTCCTCAAATTTCCTTAGACAACAATAATTTCCTGGGTCTGGCTCAAGGTTTTAATTCAGGCTATTTATCCGTATAAAGTAGTTTCTAGTGGAAAAAAAGATCTTTTCCTGAAGAAATTCAAGATGCTGAATTTGCATAGGAAGATGAAGGGAAAGATAAAGGGTTTTCCCCTCAGATTTCTGAAGACACTGGTTCTTCCTCCACCTACCCGTTAAGACATTTCAGGAGTGATAGTTGAAAAAGTTTGAAAGTTGTTAGATAAGGTAGAAATTTCTTCAGACATTATAGCTAGTGTGTGGGATAAAATGGAGGTTAAGAATGTTATAAATAAGAGAGATATAGGTAAGAAGTAACGGGAATTGTTTAGAGGATCTGGCAAAAGTTAAAGTATTGTAGAGTAAGGTGAATCTCACAGAAGAAGAGGAGCAATTGTAGCGTGCTAAAGAGGCTGGAAGTATCTGGAAAATGTGCATGAGTTTAGAAAGATTTTGTTAAGCAACTGTTTTTTGATAACTTCATAGCACAAAAACTTTTAACACCATGATTTAGGCAACAGAAAGTGGAAAGGGTTGTTACCAAACTTAGAGAACCTATAATAAGAAAAATAATGAGATCATGTAGAGGTATTAGAGATCATTCTGAAATTTTATGGAAATTTGTAAAAAGCAGAGAAATGTTGGAATCAAGAAAGCACACACATGAAAATATTTTGGAAGATTTAAGTATGCCAAGGCTAACTTTTAATATAAGAGAAGATGAGATAAAAATGGTGACACACAATCAATCTGCAGGAAAGTCTCCTGGAATAGATGGTATTACTGTGGAAGGTTGCAAGCTAGGAGAGAAGAAGATAATAAAGATCTGGAAGGACTTGTTTAACCGTTTTTTTAAAAGGTGGGGAAGCACCAACATCCTAGAAGAAAGCTGTCATGGCTGTAATACCTAAAGATGGTCAAGACCCCTCAGGCCCAGCTTCATATAGGCCCATTTCAATTTTTAACCTAGCTAAAAGAATGGCAAACATGCTGCCAAAATTGATAGACATGGATCAGTGTGGTTTTATGGAGGGGCGGCAAAACATTTTGACAACATTAATAGAACAATAGTGATCCAGAGGAAAGTAGAGTGTAAAAAATACTGCTGTTGTTCATGGGTCTTGATGCAGAGAAACCATTCAACAGAGTAAGCTGGGATTTTATGAGTTGGACAATGGATGCAGTTACTTAAAATGATATAATAAGGGTAATCAGGAGAATTTGTGAGAGACTGGAGACAAAAATTAAAGTGGGAGGGTTCCTTTCGTACATGTTTTGTCTGAATAGAGGAAGCAGGCAAGGGTGTCCTTTTTCCCCTTTATTTGCTGTATATTTAGTGCCATTGCAAAGAAAATAAGGGATTCATAAATTCAAGGATATAACTTTAACAAGAAACATCTTTATTAAATTATCACTTATGACTTATGACATGGGCAATCTTACATTTATATAAATTAAAACAAACCATCCTGATACAGTTCTAGTTGCAGACATTATCCATTGCAAGTCATGTTGACACAATTGTAGTTGCAAATATTGTACACCACTTATAATCTGTCCAGTCCTTGTCAGTCCGACATTACCTAGCTCATTCAAATCCTGCCTTCTTTTAAACCACGTACCTCATCTGCATGTGTTGTTCCCACAACTCACATCTTTTCCTAGGTAATTTGCTCCTACTCTTTTTCAGAAGATCCAAATTCCATTTGTTCTCTCTGTTACTATATTCACTACTACCAGCACAGTTGGTTTAGAATTTGATTTCTATTTTCTAATACTTGCTTTTTTGGCAGCCACCATAATTAGACTCGGCAAGACCTTATGTCTAGACAATTCCAATTATGTGCCATAGCTCAAAAATAATTTTCTTAGTTATACCAGATGTTCTTCATCTCACATTGCTGCAGTCCTTACATATGGGTAGTCCGCTGTCCTCGGTCGGCCCGAATACCAAAGTATTAGGCTGACGTCGGTCATGGGCGCTCAGATCTGACATCAGAGCGTCAGGGTATTAAAGCGCATGACCGACGTCATATCCTCAGTCTTTTTTGCCGCATGGTCCGATGCAGAAGCAGCGTTTGCAAGTGCCGTTCGGCGTTCTGAAATTTTCGTATTCTGAGTTTCAGACCGAAACCAAGTTGGGCTAAGTACCCCGTTGGGGAATATTTTTGTTTTTTCTTGCCTCAGTTACTTCCGGATGTCAGAAAAAGTGAATAATTGTATTTCTTGTGGGAAACAGATACCGCATAGGGATTACCACTCTCTTTGTATTCCTTGTTTGGGACCTGAGCACGACGTAGTCGGGTGTCGCTTTTGTGCTAGGTTTAATAAGCGCACCATTAAACGTAGGTTAGATTGCGCTAGGCTTGTCTTCGGTAAGCGGTGTAATTATAATATGCCGTCGGATCCTCCGACGCCCGCTACCACGAAGAAGCGCAAAGACAAATCTTTAAAGTCCAGGCAGGATGAGTCGTCCGTTCCGGACGCCGGTTCTTTAGAAACTACGGTGGAATCTGTGGATCCAGCCGAGGTTTCAGTTGAGTCTCAGGGGGATGCTTTAGTTTTGCAAGATGTGGCCTCTCAGGAGTCAGGTCAGGCTGAGGGGGCCTCTCAGGTTGCTGTTCTCCCTTCCTTGCCTAAGGTGGTTAGGCCTTCTCCTTCTGTCTCTAAGGCTCCTTCCAAAGTCAGGCCTGGTTTGCCTTCCACGGGTGTCAGTCCTAGTTCTGCAGGTTCTGTGCCTAAAAAACACATGCTTAAAATGGCAGAAGATTTAATTTCTTTAATCAGAGGTTCTATGCCCCCTCCTGATAAGAGGCCTAGGGTGGAGCCAGAGGTAGAAAGTTTGGAGCAGGCTTCAGATTACTCAGAGTCTTCGGCTGAAGACATTCAGGATTTTCCTCCTTATTCTGATTCAGACGCAGAGGATTCCACTCCTTCTGCTTCTCCTCCAGAGGATTTTTCTTTTTCAGAAACCCTGCATTCTATGAGGGAACATTTTAAATGGGAAGGTCAGGATTTCTCAGATTCCCGAAAGAGGCTTAGGGAATGTTTGTTTTTACCACAACATAGGCCCTTGGCTATACCTCCTGTTTTGGATGTTGTTCAAGACGTTTTCTCCGAGGCTTCCCTTAATCCAGACTCTCTGCCTCCTGCGCCAGTTAAGCCAGACAGGTATTACAGAGTACCTGAGGCTCATAAATATCTGTATGAGTCCAAGGGCTGACCCAGAAACTATTAGCCAGGGACCTAAGGGTGTCAGGGCTTCTGTTGTAAAGAATCCAGTTCCTATTGATAAAGATGCTAGAGCTTTGGATAGATGGGGTAAGAAAGTGTATACCTCTTCCACTTTAGCAATGAGGGCTTTGAATTGCCAGTTTCATATGTTGAAGTATCAGAATTTTCTCCTTACTCAACTAAAATCTAAAGTGGATGCTTTGGCAGAGGGCATAGAGTGTAAAGAATTACAGGATTTGGTACATGCCTCTGAACAGGTGGGTAAGCATTCTTTGCAGTGTGGTTTCGATGCTTTACAGGCTTCTTCCAGGGTGGCTGCCACTGGTTCAGTTATTCGCAGGCACGCCTGGCTTAAGGATCAGAATTTGTCAGAGCATGTTAAAGCTAGAATTTTGGATGCTCCTTTACAGTCTGAAGTTTTGTTTGGTTCTCCTGTGGAGTCTGTCTTGAAGAAAATGGAAGACAAGGCTAAGTCTATGCAGACTGTTAAAGATTTTTTGCAGGTGCAGCCTCCTAAGTTTAGCAGGAATTGGCCTACTAAGGGATGGGCTTATCCTTCTTCTGATTCACAGTCTAGGGGTAGATCTAGACGTGGTAGGGGCAGAGCTCAGAGTACTTTCAGGCCTAGAACGTGGAGTTCACCTGCACAATCTACAGGTGAGGGCAGGGGCCATTCCTTTCGTAAACAGGCCCAATGACCTGCATTTTCAGCTGCCAGATTCTTCCTGTCTGGCAGCTCCTTTGGGAGGAAAGTTGGCAAAACTGGCTTTTAGTCACCCAGGACAAATGGGTGTTGGACATTATAGACCGAGGCTACAAGTTTTATTTCCATACATTGCCTCCTTTCAAAGGCATGCCAGACGTTCCTCCTCAGCAAAGGGTAGAGGCTCACAAGCAGATTTCTTTACTTCTTCAAATGGGGGCTATACAGCAGGTCCCTCTGTCAGAAGTGGGCCTAGGATTTTATTCTCGCCTGTTTCTAGTACCAAAGAAAGGAAACACTTGGAGACCGATTTTGGATTTATCTATCCTCAACACATACCTAGACATTCCAAAATTCAAAATGTTGACGTTGAAACAACTTCTACCTCTGTTGGGCAAAGATCACTGGATGGTAACTCTGGATCTCAAAGAGGCTTATCTTCATGTTCCTATCAGGCCCAGTTGCAGGAGGTACCTGCGTTTTTGGGCTGGGACTTTACATTATCAGTTCTCTGCATTGCCCTTTGGCTTATCTACTGCACCCAGGGTGTTCACAAAGTTTCTGGCTCCAGTGATAGCCTTCTTACAGTTAAGAGGAATACAAATTTATCCTCATTTGGACGATTGCCTGATTCTTGCTCAAGACAAGTACGAACTTCTTCATCATCTACAGTATGTGATGGCAGTGTTAAGGTGCCTAGGGTATTCTGTGAACGAAACAAAGTCCAGTCTAGTACCCTCTCAGGAAATGTGCTTTCTGGGTGTGAGACTGAATACAGCTTCCCAGATGGCTTTTTTGACCCCGGACAAGCAAAAGAACCTTACTCTTTACTTCCATCAATTGTCTCTACGGTCCAGGCTGACTGCAAGGACAGTCCTTCAAGCCTTGGGGTTCATGGCATCTTGTATTCTGGTGCTTCCCAATGCCAAACTGCATATGAGGAAGTTACAATGGTATCTCAAAAGTGTATGGACACAACACTGCCAAGATCTGGACACTGTCATTCAAATAATACCTTGCATTCAAAAGGAATTTTTGTGGTGGGCTCAGGAATGTCACCTAAACAAGGGACTCTCTGTGACCCGACCAGAGGCGAGTCAGATTTTAACGACAGATGCCTCGGACAAGGCTTGGGGAGCACACCTCAATGGAAAATGGGTTCAAGACACGTGGCCTGCCAGACTTCAACATTTACATATCAACTTGAAGGAGATGTTAGCAGTCCAATTTGCATTGATGGCTTTCAAGGATTTACTTCACCCAGGGCAAGTGTTGATTCAAACAGACAACACAACTGTCATGTGGTACATCAACAAGCAAGGGGGAACCCATTCGTACCCTCTTTGCAGGCAAGCAATGATTTTGTGGGACACTGCTCTCAGTTTACACCTCAATCTTCAGGCAAGGTTTCTACCAGGAGCACAGAACTCCTTAGCAGATGTTTTGAGCAGACAGATAGTGGATCCCCACGAGTGGAAATTGGATCCTCATGTATTTCGAAAATTGACAGTGGTATGGGGAACTCCAGACATAGATCTGTTCGCTTCTCCACTAAATTTCCAGTTGCCAAAGTTTTGCACAAAAATGTTTCATCCCACAGCTTGGAAAGTGGATGCTCTATCATTCAGTTGGAGCAATCTTCACGTCTATGCCTTTCCACCTCTGCCTCTCCTCCCCAAGGTACTCTTGAAGGTCAGACAAGACAAGCCCTCCATGATTCTAATAGCTCCAGATTGGCCTCGACAGCACTGGTACCCTCTGCTGAGGAGTTTAGTATGGGAGACTCCATGGCCTTTGCCTTCGATTCCACACCTTTTGTCACAGGAGGGCAATCATTTCCTCAATGTCAGGATTCAGTCCCTGCATCTAACAGCCTGGCATATTCTGTTCTAGAAACTGGAGGGTCGCAGCTTCCACAACAAGTTTTGAATGTTATTTTGGAGGCCAGAAGGCCTAGTACAAGGAAAGTTTATGCTGATAAATGGAGGAGATTTTTAATTTGGAGCAAAACAAAGGGCTTTGATGTTTTCAGGCCTGATTTAAGTGTTTCTCTTCAATATCTTACAGAATTATTAGACAAGGGTTTGTCTTTCTCCTCTATAAAAGTTCATGCTGCAGCCATTTCTGCTCACTATGACTGTGACCCTCCATTATTCTCTCATCCTTTGTTTAAGCAATTTCTTAGAGGGGCAAAGAACATAAGACCCCCACGTAGAGCTCCTACTCCTGCCTGGGATCTCAATTTTGTGTTGGAAAAACTTACGTTACCTCCTTTTGAACCTGCAGCTACTGCTGAGTTAAAGTTTTGTCTTGGAAGACTGCTTTTTTGTTGGCCATTACGTCTGCTAGAAGGGTTTCTGAATTACAGGCTCTTATGGCAGTTGAACCCTTCCTAATTTTTCATAAGGATAGGGTATCTCTGCATACTAATCCTACTTTTATGCCTAAAGTGGTTTCAAATGTGGCCTTGAACCAATCAATTAATTTGCCTACTTTTTATGCAGATCCCCAAAATAAAGGGGAGAAAATTTTGCACACTTTGGATATTCACAGGCAGTTGCGTTATTATTTGAGCAGGACTAAAGGGTTCAGACAGTCTCAGCAGTTGTTTGTTTCTTTTGCTTTGGGTTCTCAGGGGAAACCTGTTTCAAAACAAACTATTTCTAAGTGGATTGGCTTTTGTATTGCTTTTTGTTATTCTCATCATGGTAAGGAGATTCCGGCTGGAATCAGACCTCACTCCACTAGGGCTACTGCCACTTCTACAGCTTTTTAAGGGGAGTAGCTACTAAAGATATTTTGGAAGCAGCTACTTGGAGTTCAGTGCATACTTTTTCTAAACATTACCACCTTCCTCTTTATTCCAAATCTAGGGCTGGATTTGCCACTGCAATCTTACAGGGCATTTTGGCAGCTCCCAATGCTTTATGATTTTGCCAGCCTCCCTTTACCTCTGCTTTGGGATTCTACCCATATGTAAGGACTGCAGCAATGTGAGATGAAGAACATAGTACAGTTTTGTACCTACCATAAATGTAGATGTTCAAGATCCACATTGCTGCAGTCCAATTTACCCTCCCTCCTTCCCTCTGTAGTTTGGAATGGTTGTATGGTTTGGGTGGTAGCTGTTATTTGTACATGCCTTTTGGGAAGTATTCTATTTTTGGCTGTGGCCTTTCTTTTTAGGGCCTTCTGACATCTGGGGCAAGAAAAGACTGAGGATATGACGTCGGTCATGCGCTTTAATACCCTGACGCTCTGATGTCAGATCTGAGCGCCCATGACCGACGTCAGCCTAATACTTTGGTATTCGGGCCGACCGAGGACAGCGGACTACCCATATGTAAGGATTGCAGCAATGTGGATCTTCGAACATCTACATTTATGGTAGGTACAAAACTGTACTTTTGCTCACCCAGTATCTCTGACAACGCTGTCTGCAGGGAATCTTTAAAGTCTGCCAACTCATTACACTGCTACAAAACATGTTCCCATTTGCCTCTTTCTTCCCCATCACACATCCAACATCTGCTGTCTACCTGCAAAAAAATATTTGGAGTCTGCTTGTAAGTGTTTATATCAGTATTATTATTCCCCAAGTAAAGATCCTTAATCTTCTAGACTTTTGTTGCATATTTGGGAGACTTACATATACCCCCATTGTTTCTTTGTGAATTGCTTATCCAATTTTTCTTCCCAATCCTTTCTAAACTCCTGTGATTGATTCTTATAGTTATCATGCAATGTTTTATATGCCATACTAATTATTATTCCTTTTTAATGGCAACTTCTATTCTAGATTCTACTAAAAACTCTACCAGTACTGGTCTTTCATTTAGGACCCACCCATTTCTTTCTCTTTGCTTATACTCTGATAAATCCTTGATAGGGAATGCAATCTGTAACCTGCAGTCCAAATGAACACTTGGCATCTTCCCATTCTGTTACCTTCCCTCTCTAATTATGTTCTCCCAATCCCTAATTGCAGTCATCCCCATTGGCAGAATCTCCTTTCTCCATTCCTGTGTTGGCTTTATGCTTAGAATACTTTCTGCTACTTTATGAATGTAATATTCTGTATGATTGTTATTCTCTTTTAAAAGTTTCCCTCCAGAATTGCAGTCTCTCCTTGTTTCTTGAGCTTCCCCCATGTTTCATCATCATCCCTTTCCACTTTGAATTATAATTTTCTGCTTCTGCTATGAAATACCCCTTCAAATTGGGTAATCCCAGTCCACCTTGTTCTATTGAAAGAATCGGCTTATCCCACTTGACTCTTGCTGTCTTCCCCTTCCTGATAAAATCCTTCAGCTCTTTATTAATTGCTATCCACAACTTCTCCTCTGGTTGATTTAAAGGAACTAAAATGATTTAACTGCTTGTATCGGCATCCATATAAGAGCTTCCATTTTCTCAGTTTTTATGTTATCTTTTGTTTAGTCTCTTCCCACATATCCTTAGCTGACACACTGGAATAATTTTTAGTCCATACTCCTAAATACTTCATTTTATCCTATTCCCTAGAATTATGGATGTAGCTGAAGCAATACATGTGTGGGTACATAATTTACCGCTATAGACTTTTTTCGGGATACAAAATTAATGAAGCTAAAACCGATTTCAGACTGCCTGAAAATGTTCCACAACACTGTAATGCCCTTTTCTGGCTTTGTTGGGTATAAAATATCCGCAAATGGAGCCAGCCTTTTTTGATTACCATACCAAGTATATCCTTGGATTTCTGGGTCCCTTATGCCGGTGGTTCTAAATATCATGCAAGTAACAAAGGGGAGTGAGGACACCCCTACCTGGTTCATCTGCTCAAGCAGAACTTATCTGACAGGACCCCACCCACTTTAATTTTCGCCTCTGATCCCTCACATATCCTCATAATCAACCTTACAATTTTATCAAGGGATGCAAATGCTTCCTTTGCCCTGCTTGTAAAGTCCCAGCTTACTCTGTTTAAATGCTTTCTGTGCATCAATACCCACCAGAAGTGGTATGTTCTTACATTCTGCTTCCCTCTAGATCATCTGTGTTCTGTTAGTGTTGCACTCTACATTTTTATAGTTTACTACTCTTTCTTTTTTTGTATTTGTCTGTGAGACCACTGCTGTTTAAAGACATCACAGAAAATATTATTGTATTAAAAAGTTATTCCCACCTTTTATTTTTAACCACTTTTTCGTTAAATGTCTAGTTCCAGCTTTTGTATTACATGCATACACTGGCAGGTTGTTCTTTTCATACAGTTGTTTCTTGTCATATCCATTTGAGCCTGTTTCCCATCTTACAAAATGTTTTGTTTTATTGAAAGCCCTCAAATAGAAACAGAAACACACTTCAATACCCCCTAAATCCTGTTAACTTAATAGTGCATAGCCCTCAAATAGAAACAGAAACACACTTCAATACCCCCTAAATCCTGTTAACTTAATAGTGCACAAAACTATGTACATCTTTAAATATTGAAGTTTTACCTTCCTAATAGGAGCAAATGTTCGAAACTGACAGCCAAACTCATAGACTGGACATAACCTTTAGGTTATCCATGGTAAGATGCATGGTACAGCCTGTGCTTCTACTAAATGCTGTTTGGCTTTGGCTGATATTTATAGCTCTCTCAGCTGGGAAAACACTTGAATACATTCAGAAAATGTTTACTCCAAGCCATTTATCTTTATCAGATTGTCTGCTAAGAACATGAGAACCAGACACAAAACTACCAAGCATATGTTTGTTTACTAGGAAAAATAATATTCGGTATTCTTTTTCATTTACTTGCTTTCTCTTAAATGTTTTACTAGATTAAGGTAAGGGCCTTAACCCAGTCACACTTCTATGCAAGGATGAGAGAAAGCACATTCAATTTTGTTTTAGTATAATCTTTTAACCAATTTGTTTTTTCTTTTTTAAATTGTAGTGCCTGCATTTCTTAAAATTGAACAAGGAGAAAGGGAGAAGGAAGGAAGAAAAAAACAAAAGCACCTATTTACATTGGTATCCCCATTACACTTAAAAATAACTGAAAACACTTTACTTTATAGCATGCAAAGAAAATCATGCACTATTAAAATATTACCATTAAGAAAATATTTTGTTTTACTTAGTTAACTTTCTCCATCCACCTTCCCTATCCTAAGTATTTTTCCAAGCATTAATAACATGAGGTAGGGCATATGCTTTAGAGTCCCCCTAAGTCCAAGAAAGTCCAGTATTTCCAAATTTTCTTGTTCTGTCATGTTTCACAAATATAGTTATTGCTTTCTAATCCCACATTTGTCAGTTCCAGAATGCTGGTTGTATTCCTGTTGATCTCCATCTCTCGGATCCTGTCTCTGCTGCATTTCAAATGTACTGTCTGTTCTTGGGGTCGACTCTTGTGCTTTTTTTCCTTCTCTCAAGCATATTTCTTTGAAACATGTTTCACTGGCACAGTCTCTCTGTGGTCTTTATTACCAGAAGAAGAAGCAAAGTCTACTTCTGTTTCACGGCTCACTTTTTGTTGGGTAAACTTTTGTATTTCTCCTTAGCATGTATGTCACTCCAGAGAAACATATTTTGAAGATTGCTGGATACAGCATATTGACTCTCGCGCCTGCTTCTCAAATTCTTTGGAGAATGGAATAAATGTACTCCTCTTCTGCCTGGTGTACAATTGTAGTCATTCTCAACAAACACTCTGCTGTCACTTACTTTTAGTACTTTGTCCTTTTGCCATAGTTTTGCCAGAAGCAACTCCTTCTGCTGGTAAAATTGCATCTTTACTATTAAAAGTCTGGGTTGCTTTCTCATATCCAGGTTTGGAGCATACACATTAACAATTCCTGTTGTGGAATAGCAGTCCAGTTGTTATTTGTGCTTTTATAAAATTAATAGTCTGTTCCGTCCAGCTTCTCTGGTACATCAGAAAATCTCAGGTTTTCTCTTTCCTCTAATTCTATTATTTTTTTGAAACACCTATTCTTGTGCAGTGTCATATTCAGACAGCCTTTCCTTTATTTTGACCTCTGAGTTTTGCAGTTTTATCACCTTGTCTGAATATCTGTTTAAAGCTTCTTCCATTTTTTCCAGACTTTTATTGTTTGAGTTAATGCACTCCATCAGTATTTCATTTATTTTAATCGGGTCTTTGTGCAGTTGCCTTATGCTTTTTTGTAGGTTACTGGAGGTCATGGCTGGAGCTTGCATTGATTTTTGCTGAACAGCTGCAGTACTTTTCACAGCAGTGTTTCTTCGTCGTCTTTTGATTTTTCTTCAGGTCCTCTGTATTTCTTTTTTTCTGGCATCCAGGCAGTGCATCTACTAACCAGTTAGTGAAATTTACCTAGAAATTTAGGTCCACTGGCTTTCTCTGCTGAGTTTCTGCTTTCACACTTGGAGACCTAGAATTATGTTGTTACTCAATGTGCAGCCATCTTGGAAGTCAAAATAGGAAGTAATTGGTATTAGAGTTGACTTTTATTTGCAGACCATATTATTTTGTACCTAATAAAATCAGAAAAGGACATCTCGGTTTTGTGGTACATTTTAAATAATTTTTTTCAGGTCTTTTGGGGGTTTAAAATTAATGAAGATAAAACAAAGGCTTTATCTGTAAACAATATACCCACAGATGAATTGATCCAGTAATGCCCATATTTATGGGGGCATAACATGAACTGTTTGAGTGTGGATTAAAAAGGCAATCTGTTACGGCAGCCAAAGATATGTGGGAAGAGACTAAACAAAAGATAATACAAAAACTGAGAAACTGGACGCTCTTTTTTTATGGTTGTGGATAGCAAGATACAACCAGTAAAAATGTTTTCAGTCCCTTTTGTTTTATATATAGGCCAGACATATCTTTATCAACCAGAGGAGAAGTTGTGGGCAGTAATTAATAAATAGTTGAATGATTTTATCTGGGGGGATCTAGGGTCAAGTGGAATAAGTTGATCCTTCCAATAGAACAAGGTGGATTAGTATTACCTGAGTTGAATGGATATTTTAGAGCTACACAGTTAAGCTTTATATACATAAAACAATTGGAAAGCTGTAATTCAAAGTGAGAAAGGATAATGATGAAGCAGGGAGGAAGTTCAAGAAATAAGAGAGTCGTATTGGATGCAGACCCTTTTTGGAGAATAGTATCGGATGCAGAACCTTTTTGGAGAATAACGGCCACACAGAATATTATATTCATAAAGCAGCAGAAAGTATCCTAAGATCTAAGATGGCATGAGAATGGAGAAAGGAGATTTGCTGGTAGGGATGACTGCAAATAGGGGTACAGTTTATAGGCAAGAGGGAGCTGGAATTTACTGAAGAAAAGTAGCAAAAGAACCAAGGTATTGGAAGCAAATACCTATAGAGGGAGAGGGAAAGGTAATAGAATGGGAAGAAACCAGGAAGACGCTTGGACTGCAGGCAATTATCTGCCTCCCTTATCAGGGATTGATATCAGAGTATAGGCAGAGAGAAAGGGATAAGGGAATCCTAAGTAAAAGCCCTGCAAATTGAATCTAGAACAGAAGCAGCAATTATTAAGACACACAAAATACTGCACACTAACTATAGGAATCATTCAAAGGAGATTTGAAAATATTGGGAAGAGAGATCGGATAAACAATTCACAAGGAAACAATGGGAGGACATATTTATGAATCCCAAACATACAACAAAGTGTAGAAGATTTAGGATTTGTGCTTGGAAATGTTTGCATGGTTATTTTTCTACTCCAAACACTCAAAAGAACTTTTCTTCAGGTAGATGGCAAATGTTGTGGGTGTGATGGGGAAGAAATAGGCAACTGGGAACATGTATCTTGGGAATGCAATGAATTAGACTTAAAAAATTCCCTTCAGAGTACTGTCAGAAATATTGGGTGAGCAAGTGGGTGTAACTAGCTGGGACACGGGATCTTACTTTCATAGACTTAGTAAGTCCTTAAGTTCAGTTCTGGTTGATGCCAAAAAAATACTAGAAAATGGAAATTGTAGCCTAAAGCAGTGGTATTTAAAGTAATGAGTATTGTAACAGAGATAAAAAGACTGGAAGTAAGATATTTGGAAAAGGGTAGGAGCAAATTTCATAGAAAAAATGGAAATTGTGTGAACAATACATGCAAAATGAATGTTTTGGAGGAGGTGTGAGGTTTAAAGGAAGGCATGAATTGGTCAGTGTAATGTTGAATTGATAAATATACAAAAGAATCTGTGATATTTAATGTTTGCAACTTGGAAAATGTTAATAGGACTTATTTTCTTTTATACAAGTGTGTGTGTGTGTGTGTGTGTGTGTGTGTGTCTTGTGGTAATTCAACAAAGGTGTTAAAAAATAAGGTATTTCTGCCTTGTTTTCTTGTTGAAATACGTTAAAATCAGAAACCTATCCAGATATCGCCATCAAATTTTACTGATCCAAACTCCATGATTCTCCTGCAGTGTGAAAATAAATAAATTACACTAGGACTGCATGGCCCCCTGTAAGTGCCCCCTCTTTTTACAATTTTTACACTATAGAGGTTTTATTTGCAATTCCATCACTGCAGTTCTATCACTGTAGCTAGATAGCTACCTGTATTTCTGCTTCATCATTGCTTGATGAAGTGTCACATGAGTTAAAAGGCTTAGCAACTTCTAAGTATGTAAAGTCAGTTGGTAACCCCAGATCAAGTGAATCTATAAGATTCTAATACAAGTTTAAGGAGCTTGCCAAATATGACTTACCTGCAAAACTGTTAGCGGTTATACAATATTTTTTAAGACTGAGGAAGTAGGTTAAGAATAACTTTTGGAAACATTAAGCTGATAGGCCAGAGACAACAAAGGCTTCTTTCAATATTTCTGGAACATACAGTGGATATAAAAAGTTTACACACCCCTGTTAAAATGCCAGATTTTTGTGATATAAAAATGAGACCACAATAAATCATTTCAAATCTTTTCCCACCTTTAATGTGACTTATAACCTGTACAATTCAATTAAAAAAACAAACAAATCTGTTAGGGGAAAAAATTAAAAAAGTACAATAAGCTGATTGCACAAGTGTGCACACCCTTAAACTAATACTTTGTTGAAGCACCTTTTGATTTAATTACAGCATTCAGTCTTCTTGGGTACACACCTGCCATTAATTAAAGAGAGTCTGACTAACCCCACATAAAGTTCAGCTATCCTAGTAGGATTTTCCTGACATGTACTCAGTTGCCTGCTACAGCAAAAGCCATGGTTCGTAGAGAGCTTACAAAGCATCAAAGGGATCTCATTGTTGAAAGGTATCAGTCAGGAGAAGGGTACAAAAAAATTTCCACAGCATTAGATATACCATGGAATACAGTGAAGACGGTCATCAAAAAGTGGAGAAAATATGGGACAACAGTGACAATGCAAAGAACTGGATGTTCTTCCAAAATTGATGAAAACAGAAGACAAAAACTGGTCAGGGAGGCTGTCAAAAGACCTACAGCAACACTGAAAGGAGCTGCAGGAATTTCTGGCAAGTACTGGTCATGTACTACCATGTGACAACAATCTCCCGTGTTCTCCATATGTCTGGGCAATGGGGTAGTGTTGCAAGACTGAAGCCTTTTCTTACATAGAAAAACATCCGGGCCCAGCTAAAATTTGCAAAACGGTACATTAAGTCTCCCAAAAGTGTGGGAAAATGTGTTATGGTCTGATGGGACTAAGGTTGAACTTTTTGGCCACAATTCCGAAAGGTACGTTTGATGCAAAAACAACACTTCGCATCACCAAAAGAACACCATCCTCATGGTGAAGCATGATGGTGGCAGTATCATACTTTGGGGTTGCTTTTCTTCAGCTGGAACTGGGGCTTTAGTCAAGGTGGAGGGAATTATGGACATTTCCAGATACCAGTCACTTTTGTCCCCAAACCTTCATGCATCTGCTAGAAAGATGAAGAGGGATTTCACCTTTCAACACAACAATGACCCCAAGCATACACCCAAATCGGCAAAAGAATGGCTTTATCAGAAGAGAATTAAAGTTTTGGAATGGCCCAGCCAGAACCCAGAACTAAATCCAATAGAAAATATGTGGGATGACCTGAAGAGGGCTATGCATAAGAGATGCCCTCGCAATCTGACCGATTTGGAGCACTTTTGAAAGGAAGAGTGGGCAAATATTGCCAAGTCATGATGTGCCATACTGATAAAATCCTACCCAAGAAGACTGAATGTTGTAATTAAATCAAAAGGTGCGTCAACAAAGTATTAGTTTAAGGATGTGTACACTTATGGAACCAGCTTATACGTTTTTTATTTTTTATATCCCCCTCCCCAACAGATTTGTTTGTTTTTCAACTGAATTGTACAGGTTAGAAGTCGCATTAAAGGTGGGAAATGTTTTGAAATGATTTATTGTGGTCTCAAGACGCATTAAAGGTGGGAAATGTTTTGAAATGATTTATTGTGGTCTCATTTTTTTATATCACAAAACCTGGCATTTTAACAGGGGGTGTGTAAACTTTTTATATCCACTGTAGCTACTCATAGATTGTGAAGCAGTTAAGTTAGTGCTGGATAAGAAGCAACCTTTTTCAAGAAAACACTATTAAACCCATCACGACATTCAGCAGCATGAGATTTTATGCTTTTAGTCGTAGTTGTAAAATCCTCTGCAGTTGTGATTTAGATGTTATTTTTAATAAAGTTGGTCATTGTAAGAGGGCTCCCGTGAATATTACCAAGAGGGCATCGTAAAATGTCTCTGCTAATACATTTTCTTGTAATCAAGCATAATGTCTTTATTTATTACCCAGTACACAACAAGGAATATCAAAATCGAATTAAAATGAATTAATGTTTTTGTCTCTCTTCAAGATTTCATCAGAGTGAAGAACCATTATTTTACTTCTTATGTACAGTTGTGTAACACTTGATGAAGACTGACCAGTCACAGCATAGTACAATGAGATGTTCAGTTTTAAAGTCCTTTATTCATTGTGTGGGTTAGTGGTATTTGGTCTTGGTACGCATTTCTCAGAATAGTTGGATTGTCCATTAAAAGTTGTAATGTCATTATTGACTGTTAAGCTGATATTACCAGGCCTGTCCATCCCATATACCTTTAGATGTTTTAAAAAAACTGCATTTGTTCAGTCTTTTTGATGACAGTTTAATTTCATGTATTTTTTTTAGCTCTTTGTACGGATCTTTATTATATCCTCGATGCATCAGCTATTTGAACACCTAATGGTCGACCTGTAAACAGTGAAAGCTGAAAACCGCGAATGGCCACTTCCGTGAATTTTTTCACAGGGAAAAAATTGGGTCTATATCAGTTCCACGAAAATCCATTTCAGCGAATACTAAGAGCGACACATATTGATCAAATTGCAAATAGACCGAACGCACTACACCACGAAGTTTAAAACCTCGAATGGTCATAGTCTGCCAACCCCACCACCCACTAAATACTACCTACCCAAATAAAATAAATAAACCACATACATACACTAAACAAACCCTACTCCTAACCCTAAAGTAAAGCACCAAAACCCTACTTCTAACCCTACACTAAACCCCACATACACAACTATCTGTGCACTATCCTTAACCCCTCCCTAACCCTAAGGTTCATAAGTACCACACACTTCCCCTATGGAGATATACCCCAACAAAATAAATAATACACATAGAAGTAGGATTTTGTTAAATGTATTTAACACCACACTAAATCTTACATACATTACCTGTCTATACACTTACCTTAACCCGCACCCTACCCTAAGGTCCATAACTATCGCACACTTACCTTACGGAGCTGTACCGCAAACGGGCCAACCAAAACACTTCGACATTTCTGATTTCGCTGTTTTGGATGTTTAGCATTTACATAGTTCAGGCAATACGTGCTGATCATTTCGTATTTGCGGAAATGGCGTTTTGATCGTCTGATAGGGACCAGAAAAATTCACTTGGCCGTTATCGGGAATTTGCCCTTTTCTCCAATGTAAAGCAATCTCTGAGTTGGTATATTTAGTTAGGGGGTGTGGGGGGCACAGCCTCCCACTTGATTAGGGTTTGAAAGTTTGTCGGCCAAGCAAATTTTTTCCCTGTGAAAAAATTTGCAGAAGTGGCCGTTCGTGGTTTTCAACTTTCGCTGTTTACGGGTTGACCTTTATCTGTTAGAATAGTTGATGCTTCAAGGATATAATATAGACCCCTTCATACTCCACTTCTTAGAGAAATTGCAATGTATTGTATGCTTCTTTGTTATTATTTGACTGGTATTTACGGAAGTTTGCAAAATGGTGTTTTTTCCCCTTTTGGCCAACGTTTTAAGCTCTCTTACTAACCAAGTGGGTTATGCTTTCACATTTTATTAGAGACACCCAAAGAAACATGTTGTTCATTTGGTGAATTCACATAGCTGTAAAACTTGTTCAGCTGTCACCAGTGTTATGGTTTTGTAAAGCCATTTGCCAGTTCCACTGTGGGATATCATTTATTATGGCTATATCCCTGGTAAAATTTGTTAGCAGTACATTGATTTTTCACCCAGTGCTTACATTATCAGTTACCAAATTCCAATTGTAACCTAGAGTTACTGGTGTTTACAAGTGGCAAAAATGGTTTGTTAAGGTGGTGGTGGGGAGGAAAACAGATGTTGGAAAGACCCCTTTCTTTTTCTAGGAATGAACATCCCATTGTGATAGCATTGCTGTACTGGTGATTTCAAATGGTAGTTTGAATAAACATGGTAAACAGTGGTTGCTTTGCAATTAAGAACAGTAACATGTTTACATGTAGTATCCATTTGAGTCTTTTTCACAAGGCAGCATGGGAAGTGGTAGAGCACTCAAATGTAAGGTAAGCCATTGCCCTCACAGGTCTGAAAGCAGTAACTTGAGTGATAACAAACCAGACCGCCTTCCAAGCTTGTTGAACACAGACATCCTACAACTTGTAGTAAACTGTTAGGTGATAGCACATCAAAACAGTTCCAGCAACTGTGTTTTATACTGGAGATCAAATTCAGTGTAAATCGAGGTTGACAGTTTTACATATATAAATTTGGGCACTTGATTCAGTGTAAGTCACTTATTCATAAGAGGAGAGGAGTTGCATAGATCATTCTTGGCTCTTTGTGTCTTTGTTGCCCTCCTCTCTCAGGATCTTGCAGAGCGAATGTTTTGAGTCTGTCTAGTCACTGTATTTTTTTCTCTTTGTATGTCATTGTCTGTGGGGCTGTCATTTTAGCCATACTCTGGTTGTGGAATACATGAGGGGAAAGCCACTCTGCATGGATCAGTATAGCAAGATTTTCTCTTCATGCCGAGTTCCAGGCCCCAAGCATGATAGCATACTGCAGCACGGGCGATCCCGAAGAGGACCTACCCACATTACTGTAGTACGCAACTTTCAGGTAAAAAAATTTGCTAATGCTGATTAAATTAATGCATTAAATGTTCCTAATTATTATTTTTATTGTTTTTATGTAAATGTAAAAACTGTGGTGTGGTTTAGTGGTTTGCTTTAATTTTGCCTGATTAAAGCTTATTTAATTTTAAGTGTTAGTGCTGTGTTGCTGCTTTTAATTTGGAAGACTTTCTAATTTGTCTGCTTAGTTTAGCACTGGACATGTGATAAGTCAGTTATTTAGTAGTATCTTGAGTGGGAACCATACATTTTATTTCCCATTTTTTGTCCTGTTAGATGAATGTTGTCTTTTTCTAAAGAGCATGTAGCATCATTCATAATTAAAGCCCATCTGTTTTTATGCTTACCATATCAATTTAGGGTCATAGGTGTCTGGAGTTTGTCCAGGTAAGTAAATCAAATGCCATTCCATCCCACAACTCGTAGACACACACACACACACACACACACACACACACACACACACACACACACACACACGCAGACAGGGACACACACAGACACACACACGCAGACAGGGACACACACACAGAGAGACCCCCTCTCTCTCTCTCTCTCTCTCTCTCTCTCTCCACACACATGCAGACACGCACACACACACACACACACACACACACACACACACACACACACACACACACACACACACACACACACACACACATCCTCATGGCCAGTTTAATGCTGGCAGTCTATGTCTCAGCATGTCTTTGGCATCTGGAAAGAAACTGGTGATCTACACAGAACCTGAAGCAATGCGAATATAGAAACTCAAGATGGAAGCTACAACAGCCAAAAGCCAAACCATTTGCTGTGAGTCAGTAAAGCTAACTGCTGTCTTGACTGTGCAGCCCTTAGTCCTTACCAGAGAAAAAGGTTAAAAAAGGAGAAAATCAGTGGGGGATATTCCCAGGTGGCTCATTGTCACCACTGCTCTTTTGTCTTGCGTGTAAACCATTAAGCTGTCTACTTAACAGATTAGGTCATGGTTACAAGTTGGCTCCCAGACAACCAAGTGTAAAGTCTTATCTTCTTTTTGTGGATGATTTAAAACTATAGCTCATCAGATGAGGAACTGAAAGCACAACTGCAAGTGGTCATAACTTTCTTAGATTATATAAGCATGTCATTTGGTTTTGATAAATGTGCAAAAGCAACATTTAAAGCTGGAAAGCTGCAGCACCAAAAACATCTGCCTGGGACAGGAATGTGATGTAAAAGAAATTAAGCAGGAGGGAACATATAAATATTTGTGACTTGAAGGATCGACAATAAAACGTGAAGAAAACTTTGTAAGGAATATTTTAGAAGACTAAAATTAATGCTGAAAACAGCCCTGACATCTAGAAGCAAAGTCCAAGCTATAAACCAGTTTGCTCTTCCTGTTTTAACTTACAGTTTTGGGGTGATTGACTGGCCTCAAAAGGTATTGGATCAGTTGGACAGGAAAACATGAAAAATACTTCACGCTTATCAAGTGATTTATAAAAATAACTATATACCAACATTGTATTTTCCCATTCTGAAGGAGTTATGGGGCTCCTCAAAATTGATTACATGTATAGATCTGCAGTCGTAGGACTGCATACATACTGCTAACCTCACAAGACCCAAATGTAGTGAAGGTTTTAAAACATGAGGTGAACAAATCTGAGATGACTTCCCTCTTAGTTTAGCAGAAGCATATCAGTGCCAAGCAAGAATGGAAATCAAACCATAGACAAAAATCAGGCAGCAACTGCATGTGCCAAAAAACACAAGAAAGAATATAAGGTGATGAATCAGATGAGAAGGCAAGAAATGTGGAAAAGGTATAAATATAGTTACAAGTACATAAATCTCCTGGAACAACCTCATGCCGATCCAGATCTGACTTGGGAGTGGTTAAGGAGAGGCGAATTTAAACCAAAAGAAAAAAGGTTAATATTGGTGGCCCAGGATAGTGGACTACATACACTTTGGTTTACAAAGTCCATTGAGCATGTAGAAACAGAGAAATACAAGTTTTATAGGTTCATTGGTAGGTACTAGGCTATCGGCCCTAGCCTAGCCAAAAAGATACGCTAGCTTTCACCACCCAAGAAAATTATTTTCCTGTGCCCCTGTCGAGCAGAGCCACAGAGGTGATCCCAGGGTGAATTTCCTATTTTCCATTCAATCATCAAGATTTTTCTTGAGTGCTAATGAGGAGCTTTGTTTGATATAGATAGGTAGTTTGTTCCAGAGTATGGGAAGTCTCTGGGACAGGAATCTATCCCTCCAGCATGTTCTATTTATTGTGGTGACAAGGTTTAGGTCCCTAAAGTGTGTAGCTCGGCGGGATTGTGATTTTTTTTAAGTGGAGCATGTCCAACAGCTCTGGGTTTGACATAGCTTTGTATGTTAGGCAGAGATCGCCTCAGAGTAGGTGATACGCGATGGAGTAAAGCTGGAGTTTTTGGTCTGCATAGGGCATCTGTTTGAGGCCGGTAATCCTCTTTGAGAGGTATTTCTGCGGCCTTTCCAGTTGTTATAGATGTATTGAGGCACATATCAAAAGGGGCGTTTTACTCTATAATGGGTCTGAGTGACAAGTAGAGGGGAACAATGACCTCTTTTTTTCTTGGATGAGAAACCTTTTGTGATGAGGTGTGCCACGTATAAGGATTTCCTGACTACTGTGGTGATGTGATGATCAAAGGAGAGACTACTGTCCACCTGCATCCCAAGGTCTCTTATCACACTTTCGGTGTTAAGTAGACTACCACCTATGTGGTAGCTCATGGGTACAGAGTTTTTACCAAAGGGGATGTCAGTGCATGTTTTGGCATTGAGCTTGAGGCCATGGTTTGACACCAGGCATCTGTCTCAGTGAGGCCCTTTTGTAGGGCGTCCACATCTTTAGGAGTTTCAGTTATGGCTCCTAGTTTGCAGTAATCTGCGAACTTCATCAGCCAAAGACCTTCTGTGCTAGCCTGTACTTCAGAAAAGTAGATACCAAACTGGAGAGGACCCAGGACTGAACCCTGTGGTACTCCACTTGTCACTGATCTGAAGTCGGATTTGGAGTCTGCTACTTTCATAGTGTGGGTTCTGTCAGTGAGCCAGTTGGCAACCCATCTTATGACATAGGGATTTATACCTAGTTTAGTGAGTTTATCTATAATTCCAGAGTAGGGGATGGTGTCAAAAGCCTTGGCGAGATCTAGATAGGCTGTGTGAACCACCTTACCCTCATCTACGGCTTTGGTGATTGCTTCAAAGAAGTCAGTCAGGTTTAGGAGACATGATCTGCCTTTTACAAACCCAAACTGGGTGGGGTTCAGAGTTTGGAGATTACCAATGTCTTTGTTTATAAGTTCCATGATGATACGTTCCATGGCCTTGCAGACCAGACTCGTTAGGCTAATGGGGCGGTAGTTCCCGGGGTCCGTGGTGGCTCCCCCTTTGTGGAGTGGGATAACCGTCGCTGTGCGCCATTCAGAGGGTTCAAAGCCTGAGGTGAGGCTATGATTTAACATGGTGCTTAGATGGGGTGCCAGTTCATTCTGTAGTTCATGTAGAACACAGCCTGGGATGATGTCAGGTCCCATAGATGCTGTTTTCTTGGCTTTGGAAAGTGTTTTTTACCTGTGCAGCTGTGATTACAGGAACTTTGCATTCTTCCGGTATAGAGATGGGCCCTTTAGGGGGTGGATGTGGGGTAAAGTTAGCACTGAACCTATCTGCCAGGATGTTGGCGAGATCAATTGGTTCTGTATATTTAGTGCCATTGTGCTGTAACTCAGAGCAGATCTGAGTGTTGCTATTGAGATTCTTGACATAGCTATAGAATGCTTTGTGGTTGTCTTTAGAATCAGTGGTGATTTTGTTTTCATAACTAGCTTTGGAGGATTTTATGCGGGATCTCAGCTTCTTACTGAGGCTGACCAGGGAGTTCTACCAGTCATGGAATTTTACTCATCCTTGCAACAGTTTCGTTCTCCTGTTGTAGAGTTTGTTTATGGCAGGGGACCACCAGATTGGCTTCCTTTTTTTGGAGGATAGCATCTTGGTTCTGTTAGAGATAGCACGATCCATGCACTCATGTAAGTGCTTTTAAAATGCATTTGTGTTGTAAAACAGAAATGGAATAAATTTGTTGCTGGGTGTGATACATAATGGCAGATGGCCTGTATACTGAAAGGTATAATAATGTGGCAAGACTGTTGCATTGGAGATATTGCAAACATTGCAATATTGAAATAACTGAAAAACTTTGGAAACGTGAGCCACAAAGCATTATAGAAAATGATGAAGTTTAAATCACAGATGATTACCCATTACCAACAGTTTAAAAATAGATTCAATAAAACCAGATATACAGTAATCCATGAAAAGAAGTCAAAAGTAGCCTTGATCATTGAAATTGCTACACCCAGTGATTACACAAAGGCATAAAGTACCAGGATTTGCAGGCAGAAAAGAGGGCAGTCTGGAAGAAGGATATCCAAAGCATCCCAAAATTAGAAGGAGCAGTGGGCCTCATAAGAAGGAATTTACAATAGTTTTTCGATATGCTACCGATACAGGCAGTTCTTTATGAATTGCAGGAGGAGTCATTTAGGGTCACTTTGCTGGCTAACATCAAAGATTGAAACAATGCTAATTTCATGAACTTTAGTCATACTTTGACTTAGGAATGGGGTCCATTCCCATCATGGTTTTGGAAACCCAAAAGTGTTGGAGAAATCAAACCGTGAGTAGAAAGTTATTTCATTATGCTAATTTTTTTTTGTTCTGGAAGAATTGGACAGAATACTTAGTTTGATAATTGTATGATAGTGCTTCACAGTTGGATCTACACTGCCTGATAATTTAAAAATGAAGTGTGTGAGTGCTCGCACGCGCGTGTGAGTGAGAGTGCACGTGTGTGTTCGCATGTGTGTGTCCAGCATGATGATGTATTGGTTAGGCCTTTGTCTGTGATGCTTGGGACACTAGAAGGGACATTGAGATGGTCATTGACAGAGCATGTAATGATGGCATTCCTTCTGTGTGACATGAAAGGGGGAAAAGACTGCCATGGAACTCTAGTGACATAACACAGGACATAAAAGTTGAGAACTTTAAGGAGACAGAGCAGGCTTCTGCCATCATTGGATTGTGACTGGACTGTGCACTCGGCTGATAATACCAGGTATGTGGAGTTTGAGACCCGCATAATCATTTTTTTTTTTTTTTTTTTGGTAGTGCAGAGGAGTAAAGCTGTGAACTGTTTTCAAGCTACTTCCTGTGGTCCAGAGTTTGATTCTCTCAGCTTCAGTCTGTCTTAGAGACTGAGACTGTTACCTTAGACAGTGCTCTACAGGAACTGGGAAATTGGGCTAGGCTCCTCAGTGGTCTACTGGACTGCATTTGACTAACTGCATTTTGGTGAAAACCCTTTCACTTTTGTGTCTTTATCATCAGCTGTCTTTTTTTGTATTATACTACAGACTGTCGCATGTAAAGGGAGTAATGAGTAGCCTCAGAGGAGGAGGTGGTGTGGAGTCGTACAGCAGTCATGTCTTGGCTGTTCTCCTTGGGATGGGAATTAAAGAAAAAAGTGTTTGTAAATTTTTCTGTATTGGTACTTTACAAACTCCCGCAGTACTTTGCATAAAATATAAAAACAAGCTGTGTGGGTATTTTAATAGCTCTCCTTTTGTACACTTTCCTGTTAATGCAAAACTGAAAAAAAAATAGGGTGAGACAGCATATAAACGTGTCTTGCTTGTAATTTGAGATACAGTGAGATGTATAGTGGCCCACCTGAAGTGGCAGGCAGACTTCAGTTCAGTGTCTTGAGCATAGACCATGAGAAATGCCTAACACTTGTAGTAAGGAACTTGAAGCCAGATCAGAATGGAATCTAATCTGAACTTGTCATAAGGGGCCATGCCTGGCATTAAGCTATATTACTGCAGAAACATTTGTCATGCAAACACTTCAGTAGTGATGACACTTGGCTGGAATTTTGAGTTTTGGAATGGTTAAACTTAGTTCATTCTGACTGTACTGTATGTAGTTTGAATCTGACTGTAGGCAGACATTTCAAAGTGCCTATACAGGTACAAAGAGAATCCTTTCTCTCTCTGAGTATGTGGAAGACTCCCTTGCTTAAATATTAGGTGTGTGTATATGTTGCAAGATTGGTCTCACTGGTGATGACTATGAATTGTTTGTGTTGTTTGTTCACACGTTTAAAGTGGTGCTGCTATTGATGTGTAAAACAGTGATGTGCTTAGGTTCCCTGCTTATAGTTTTCTCTCCTCAATCAGTGATTTGTGACAGAAGAGTACCAGTAAGAGTGAAAGGGAAGGTCTAACGAGGGTAGTGAGACTAGCTATGTTATATGGGTTGGAGACAGTGGCATTGACAAAAAGGCAGGAGTCCGAGCTTGACGTGGCAGAGCTGAAGATGTTAAGATTTTCACTGGGTGTGACGAGGATGGACAGGATTGGGAATAAGTATATTAGAGGGTCAGCCCAGGTTGGAAGGTTTGGAGACAAAGCCAGAGAGGCAAGATTATGTTGGTTTTGACATGTACTGAGGAGGGATGCAGAGTATATTGGGAAAAAAGATGCTAAGGATGAAGCTGCCAGGTAACAGGAAAAGAGGAAGGCCTAAGATAAGGTTTATGGATGTGGTGAGAGAGGACATGCAGGTGGTTGGTGTGATGGAGCAAGATGCAGAGGACAGGAAGAAATTTAAACAGTTGATCCGCTGTGGCGACCCCTAACTGGAGCAGCCGAAAGAAGAGGAAGAAGAAGTTTTTTCTCCTCAGGCCTGCATCACCCCTCTAGCCGATCTACTCACCAGTTGGAACTTTGAGTCCTGCAGTGGTAGGACATCTAGAGGGCTCATACTACTAAGACATCAGTAGTGATCTTGCCAACCACTGCTTTCAGAAAAATGTTCACTGTTTGGAATACAACCACATAAATCTGTGATTTGGAGGGCAGGCTTGCCAGGACTACACACATCTCACCTTCATTCGTGCATATTAGATATAACTCATTGAATAACAGTTCTTAATTTTATTTAATAAAAATTCAGTTCTCTTTGCTGTAAGAATCTGTTATTCTTTCATTGTTGGTCTTATGTTAACTTTTCCAAGTTTTCCTGTTTTGTTCACGTTAGAGTGGCATTCTTCTTTCAGATTGATTGTAGGTGTATATTTTGTGTGTGTGTGTGTGTGTGTGTGTGTGTGTGTGTGTGTGTGTGTGTGTGTGTGTGTGTGTGTGTGTGTGTGTGTTTTGGGATTGCAGTCAGCACAAGTGACAAGACTCAGATTTGTGTCTGTCAGTTGTGCTGACTGCAGTGACATCCTGTTCAAAATGAACTTTAATGCTTTGTGCCTACTGGGCATCCTTTTAATGATAAAGCAGATTATTGGAGATTGGATGGATGTCACATTTTGGGGATTGGCACAATGGTTACGGTGTTTACCTCACAGGCACAAGGGTATAGGGTTTGTTTTTCCCCTGGGGGGGGGGGATTAGTTATGTTTAAAATGACCTGCAAGAGGAGCTAGCATAGTACTTGCCTATGAACCATTTGTGAGATCAAAGGTTAAGAGCTTTGCCTGTATTAATGATGTGGTAAAGCATTATGAGAAGTAGGAAATCTTTAAAACTCGTTATGTCTGAGAAAAGAACTGGAGGGACTAACCATTATATATGCACATGAAAGAAATGGGATGACATTGAAAGACCGGTCAGAGGGGGCCTTCTGTAAAGTGAGAGTTGCACAAGTCTTGGATATCTGTGCATTTTGCAAAATAGTCTTTTGAAAATGTAATCTTATGAAGTTTACTTTACTGTTCTTTCCAGCTGTGAGGATCAGGATTACATTCATTAGACACATAAGCAGACGTTGATAAATAGTGATTTAGCTTAGAGGCTGAGGAGTAAGTAGTGCATGAACGTGGTATGTAAAGAACATTGTGTTTGGTTCCTGCATATGTCACTTTCATACTGGTTGAGCATCAAAATCAATTCAACAATATAAAGTTCCTATTTATTACTGAAAACCCAAACCTAGTTTTTGCTTAGTGGACTTTTTCTGTTTTACCTGTGAGTAGAATTAGTTGCAAAAAAACAGAAGCTATTAACCTGTTCCTTCCAGAAGTAGAAAACTGGAACAGTGTCAAAACTGGAAACACTCCCTTCTCAACTTAAACAAGCAAGTAAGACTCCTAGATGAAGTCCTCCAAAGCTAACTACGAATCCAAATTAGCTTCCCTAACTAAGGATAACCACAAGGCGTTCTTTAGTTAACATCCATAACCTCAAAGGTAAGCCCCAGATTTGCATTAAACTTGTAGTTAATGGTACTACATATACAGAACCTGTGGATATAGCAAATCTGCGAACTGACAGGTTCAGTGAAAACTTCACTCCCCTGCCACTGCCACATATACCCCAAGGCATCCCTAACACCTGTCCCCCACCTAACATATCTGAGAAGCAGGTCTTAAATGCCCTCTCAATGGCCAAAAACACAGCCTCTAAGGGACCAGACAACATCCCAGGCTGTGTTCTACATGGGTTAAAACAGGAATCAGCATCACCATTGGGAATGCTTTTCAATCACAGCCAAAGCACTGGCTTTATCCCAGCAGAATGGAAAACTACTACTGTCATCCCTTTACACAAAGGGGGTTCATCCATGGACCCTGGGAACTATAGACCCATTAGCCTGACCAGCCTTATTTGCAAGGCCGTGGAATGAGTAATCATAGACCTTAACAAAGTTTTAGGAAATCTCCAAATGCTTGACCCCACCCAGTTTGGCTTTGTCAAGGGAGATCATGTCTGTTAAACTTGGTGGACTTCTTTGAGGCAGTCACCAAAGCCCTAGACAAAGGCAACTCTCTACATACAGCCTACCTAGATTTAGCCAAGGCCTTTGACACAATCTCCCACTCAGATGTCATTGATAAACTTGCCCAGCTAGGTATCAACCCATATATTTTCAGGTGGGTTGCAAACTGGATCACTCATACGGCCAGAATAGGGTGCTCCACCTCCTCCAGCAGACTTGCAACCAGTGGTGTTCCACAGGGATTGGTTCTGGGACCCCTGCTGTTCAGAATATGCTTCTCCGAAGTACAGGCTAAAACTAAAGGAGTGTGTATGACAAAATTTGCTGATGAATGCAAACTGGGAGCAATCACTGAAACCTATAGCAGTGTCAACATCCTGCAAGAAATTCTTATGCAGACTAAGGATTTGTGTCAGTCGTGGATTAAACTTTATGCAAAAAAATGCATTATCATCCCCTTCAACAAGGGTGATGTTCCTGCAAACTACCACATCAGTAGCAATACCCTAAGCACACAGTCAGTGATGAGAAATCTGGGCACACAGGTTGACAGCAGCCTTAACTTTGATCACCATGTCTCCATAGTGGTAAGAAGGGCATTTTATTTTGCTCATCTCATAATTAATGGCATTGCCTCCAGAAAAAGAGGTTGTAACCCCACCTTACTCTTCCTTCATCAGACTACAGTGCTCCCTTTGGTATGTTCCTTTCCAAACATCTGCAGCAGTTGGAAAGACCACAAAGTTCCTCACAAAGAAAATTTGGGGTCTTCAAGATCTGTCTTATGCAGACAGATTGAAATCATTGTCACTTTACTCTGTGTCATACAACCTGCCCAGAAGTGACCTGTGCCTTGCATACAGAGCAATCTCTGATCCAGCTTTAATGGAAGTGCTACACATTCGCATGTCTAATGGCACACGGGTCACTCGCTCAAAGGACCTTAACCCGGTATGTGATATCAACAGAACTTGCTGGAAAGACAGGTTTATCTCACAAATTTGCCCCACGTCTGGAACAAGCTTCCCATTCATGTTAAAGCCCTTCATTGGCCCTATTTGTGTAATTTGGACAATTGGATGGGTAACTGGAAATTCACCCCGGGGGTTCCACCTGTGTACCTCTTGGACAGGGGCAGTAGGTGCTGATTTTAGTGACTGCTTGAACCAGGCACCCTTGGGAACACTGGTTGAACTTGGCTAGGCTTGTAAGGACCCTGGAGCCATTAACCTAGTAACCTCCTATGATCTTATGAACAGTCACTTATAACTTGTTTAACATGTTCTTATTTAAGAACCAAACTATATCTTTGTGGGTCTTTGTATACCTTTTTGGTGGGAAGGAATTTCTAAACTCTCACACAAAGCAGGTTGTTGGTAACAGGTATGACATATATCTGGTAAATCCAGTCTGGCTGATGTTGCAAGAGGGTCCAGGATTTGCAAGAAGTTGTGGTATGGTATAAGGATAGCAACATACTCTGTGCATAGAGTATATGGAAGTTTGTTTCACATGATCTCTTGAGCCCATAAGCACAGAAGATACCTTAAACAGATTGATTGCTATTAAATAAAGACTCCATACTTAAGATCAGGCCACTATTATTAATGTTATGCTAAATGGGAGTTACAAGAATATCTGATAATTGTATTTTAGTTGTATAGTATGGGCACAGGATGATTGGTATGCACTTTGAGTTATCATGGGAGCCTGATGCACAAAGAATTGAGTAAAATCGTATTCTTAATCAGGGGATAATGTGAAAGAAAAAAAAAATGAAGCTTGTGTGTTGTTATTGTAACTCGTCATTTTGAGAAACAAGTTCTGTTTCACAGCTGTGGGCAGGGTAGTACTGTCAATGGTTTCCCTATATTTGTTTTCAGCAGTGAATATTCACTAATGTCACCAATGCATGATTCCAGTCCTTGTTTAAGACAGACATTTAAGTTGAAGCTTGGCACCAGACACATTAAGACAAATGCTTGAGTACATGTTCTAATGTGAGCATGCTTATGTAACTGTGTAGCACCAGTTAGTGGAACTGTGTCCATAGTGTTGACGGTAGTGATGAAGGAAGACACTAGAAGCTAAAGTTCACTGAAACCATGAACTGTGCCCATACATGAGTGATTCTCTGCCCATGTCACCAGATACAAATTTTGTCTCTCTCTCTCAGTATTTGGGATTACAGGCTACCGGTAGATTGCATGAAATATTGAAAGTTGTAGTGTTGTTGAATGCATGATCAGAAGCATTGATGTGTCCCACTTTTATAATGTGAATTGTACAGTGTGAGAAGTGGGTTAAGGATGTGCACAGTGAATTGATAGATCAGAAATCTTGTCCACTTTTGTAATGTGAATTGTACAGTGTAAGAGATGGGTTAAGGATGTGCACAGTAATTTGAAAGAACCCACTGAACTTTTTCATGTTGCAGGTTACAGATGTTCTAATGCTACTTCCTCGGATGCATCCTTTTCCTCCACATCTGAAATCTTCCTTTTTGCTCTGTTGATGCTCCTGCACTTGTTTGTGTACTTGGAGCCCTGTGAAAACAGATAGTACCTATTTATTTCTTAAACATATCTTCGAGCAAGCCAAACCTTGGATACTGTATGCAATTCTGGAGGCGTTGCATGGAAAAAGTCAGCAGACTGCTGGAAGGGGTTCAGAGGAAGGCCACCAGAAAGGTGGGATTAATAGAACAGAAAAAATATACAGCTAGGCAGTAGAAGAATAATTTGAGACCAGTCATGCCACTGAAGTGTGATGGGGTTGTCCTTCATAGGAAAGGCACCGGCAGCAGATTGTAAAGGGCTGACAGCTCCCAGGATCTCCACAAGTACATCTTCACAGTGTGTTGCGAGCCCATAGATGGCGGAGAGAAAATCAACAGAGGTGTTCCAAAGGGCATGGCACATGTGGACAAAGCTGAGGGGAAATAGTAATAAACTGGAGGTAGAATGTTAAATGTATTTAATGGACAGACCACATAAAATATCTCCTTCTGCTGCCAGGTATATTAACTATGAGTAATTTTTTGTCATGGAATACACAACCTGTTCATTTTGTCTTGCACCTCAGTGAACTACTTGGAAGAAAAAGACTGCATTCTTTAAGCTGTTATGTTAGTCCCAGTTGTACTGTTTCTGAATTCATTTTACAAGCATTTTAAGTATGTGATTTTTGCTGCTTTGGCTTTCTTCTAATTTTTTGTGAACACTGTGTAACATTTGGAAGAAGACTTGTGTTAATTAAGGCGACTCTCTGCTTTTCTTTCCTAGTTTTTCAAGCTGGATGTCTACAACAGTGATGGTTCCCCTCTCACTGTAGATCAAATACACATGCAGTTACTGAAGGTTCGAAGCCATTCCTGGAAAACTGACAAGGAGCCCTTAGGAGTACTAACCAGTGACCACCGCAACACCTGGGGCCAGGCTTACAACACCCTCATGAAAGGTACAATATGGAAGACATCTTCATCTTAGTTCTCAAAGCCAGCCTTTTCTCTCTATAGTGCTGTCAAGGGGTGAGACTATTGCCTGTTCAAACTGTGATAGTGCAGACAGCTTCGTTGTAAGCGGAATACTGTGAATTTGGAAGAATGTCAGCCCTTATGTTCCAACTGTAAAAACTAGGACTTGGAATAGTTAAGTAAGGTTTGACAGTCCTAGGTCATCTGCATAGTGTTATGACTAGCTTTGCCCTCTTCCCTTATTCTCTAGGAAAGTAGTCAACGAAAATAAAATAAGTTTTCAGTGCCATTTGTACTATGGCTTGCAGTTGGTACAGTCATTGGAAGGCCATGGCTCACTTTACAGTGGGTATTAAATATTTACATTGTATAATGTGCCTCAAGTTTCAAACTAGGAGTATACTAACTTTCAGCCTTTGGTGTAGATATTAGACCATATCACATGATTTACTTTAAGTGTTTATATCCATTAATGATTGTGGGATCAATAGAGGGAGCAGAACATTGTCTCATAAACGTATTCAACCATGCAGTCTACAGGATGGTGTGTGAGGGAGAGCTGAGAGGTTGCAAGTCTTGAAAATGAGCACAGTGTAGAGGAATGCATAAAATGCCTTAGTAAGTAACAGACTGAAGAAGAAGCTGATAGCTAAGATACAGTTTTAAACCGCAGTGCGAGAAATGGTGGATGAAAGGGAAAACTAAGAAGGTAAGTTTGATGTGTGGAGCAGGAAAAAGTACTCTGTACCATTAATGGGGATCAGAATGAAGTAGTACCTTGGGAAGGAAAGAGCAGCTGTCATGATAGGTTGAAAGTAAACTCCTATTTTGAAAGAATATCAGTGGAAAGGGACTGCCTGAATATCTCTGAGAATGGGTGACAAGTGGCTCAACTAATACGTAGTATACATGGGAATCTTCACCAGATAGTACTTGTAATTGTTGAAGGACAGTAGCATCACCAAGGCATAATTAGAATTTTCTTTATTTACTTATTTGAAATTTGTTACTTGGGTAGTCTCAGTAAACCATTAGCAAGTTTTCAGGGGAGACTCAAGGGTAAAGTCCCCACATAGAACTTGCACAAATTCATAAATGCCACAAAAAGATAACAAAAGTTTTAGGACATAAACAGTCAGTTATGTAGGCAATACATTAAATATGTAGATAATCGTACACTGCCCATGAGAGTCCACAAATTATATGAAATATTTAAGACAAGCTGAGTCCATTTAGTAAGTATTCTACATTAATATACTGAACAGTAACATCACAATGCTGTATGTTTGCATATAATAGCCACAGCATCCCTAATATAGTATCCTACACGCAGAATATATGCATTACGTAACCTTAATGAAACACCACTACAGAAAGTGGAAGACCATGGCAGTATTATTTATTTAGTGTGGAGTTATAGTGATCAGGGATACACTTCGCATAGTTAAGCAAAGCCTGTCAGTGTTCATTATTAAATGTAGAAGAGCTTGCTTAGAAACTAATACTGTTCTCATGGTGATTATCACCTCTGTTTGCGATGTTAAGATTAAGTAATGTTCTCCCAAATGATGGAAGGCATATGTGGCTTCTGAGTGGCTAAGGGATGGGAGGAGTATGCCTCTGTGGCTGTGAAGGAACTTTGCATGATCCTAGTTGGTGAGCTGGCTCTAGGTTTTCAGATTGGGAGCAATAGTCTGAATTGCTGTAAGCCTGAAAGCTTCTACCTAAATGAGACTAATTGATTTGCTGGATGAGAGGGAGTTGGACTGCAGACACTGTAATTTAAATGGATTGGTACTGAGTAGGAGGCGTACTCTTTTCTGGACCAGTAGTCAACATGCTTTTTTTGCTTGAAATGTTTTATTGAAATGTAAATATGATGCAGAGAAGTTACAACAATGCAAATATGAGTTTACAAATTCATATCTTTTGATTTTCATAGATAAAATAACTGAGTAAATACTTCAAAATACTACAGAAGAGAAAGAGAAAAAAACGTTTACAGGCATAATAAGAAACATTAGTAGTACAAAGTTATAAAGTCTCTGTACACATTAACAGTAAAACACTGTAAGCTTCTGTAATTAAATACATATACAAAGTATGCAAATACTAATCGATAGTAATTATAATTATTTCATTGTGTAGTAAATGAAGTATGATTTCTATATCTTTAAAATTCTATTCTTTAGAATTCTATTACTGTGTATTTATTTCTGAATTTGCAGTTTATTGTGTTAACACTAACTCTCGTACAGGAAGTTTGTCAAATATAATTGTTAAATTAATGAATTCACTAAAATAGTGGGTGAGGGGGATTCTGATCCCTTCCAGTTTTCATATTGGTTTTCCTTGTTACAGTTAATAAACACCAAAGAAGAGGTTTTTGAGATGCATCTACTCAACTTGAAATAAGGACATTGAGTAAGACTAGAAATTCTGATACAGTAACATTGTCTTATTTAAGACCACAGTGAAGTGGATAGCATTGTCGCATCACAGCAAGAGGATCCCTGGTTCGATTCTTGGCTGGGGTGCCTTCTGTGTGGAGTCTGCATGTCCTTCCTGTGTTGGCACAGTTTTCTCTGGGCAGTCCAATTTCCTCCCACATTTTAAAGATATGCAGTAGATGGACTAGGCACTCTAAACTGGCCACAGGTACGAGTCTGCATGTGAGTTGTGTAGTGTGGAAGAACAACATCGGCAGAGGTAGTCACCCAACAGTATAAACCTTTGGTCTAGATGATTGTCACTGTTGAAGTTACAGCCTGCCCCTTTGTGCAAAAATGGGAAAAGAGGGTTGTGGACATGGATTTAAGATCACGTCCAACAATCTGGAAATCCTGCCATAGTTCTAATACCCTCTGCTTTTAGCCGAGTATCAAATCTGCAGCATGACCAGTTTTGAAGATTGTACTTGTATTTTGTGTGGATTTGTGCAAAAATGTCTACAGAAGGATTAACCTAAACAGTGAAGAGGTTGTATTAGCAGGAGAAAGCAAATTAATTTGCTTTTGGTTTTCAGTTAAATCTGAAAAAAGAGGTTTCTATTATAAAATTCCAGTGTGAATCAAAGATGACTGTTTTATGTTTAACAAATTTATAAAGTATAAACGAATGAGATATATTCAAGTTGTCATTATTTAGAGTTGCATTTACAAGTGATACCAATTTAGAATAGTTCTGTTTTCTGTTAAGTGTTTGAGTTTAAAATGCTCCTAAAGTGTTTGATTGAATCAAAACATGAGACCTACTTCATTCTATTTTACCTGTTCTAAAGTATTAATTATAAAGATAAACCATTACTATTTTAATAGGAAAATAAAAAAAGAGAAAACAGAAAAACATTCCAAGGTGGTGTGTGTGTGTGTGTGTGTGTGTGTGTGTGTGTGTGTGTGTGTGTGTGTGTGTGTGTGTGTGTGTGTGTGTGTGTGTGTGTGATATGGATATGTTAATTTTGTAAGATTTGAGCATTGGGATAATATAATAGTTTCTGTAAGGGATTAAATAGAGTATTGGAACTAATTTGATTTTAAAATATAGCATTTTATTATTAGAATATTTGTAAGATTGTGCTTTCTTAATTTTTAATGCACTAATAAAAAAATTCAGGTGAATGTGTTTCTAGACTGCTCTTTAGGCTAAAGTATATTTCGGTATCTGCAAAGCCTGTTCACCTTCATGCCCTAATATGATTTTCCATTGTGGTGTTCAGTTAAACAAATAGCAAAGTGGATAATACTAATATATTAATTTTGTTTACATGTCCTTTAGAGAAGGTCAGTTTGTAGTATGAAAAGATACATAGTTGAGAGCTGCAATAGCTTTAATTAGTCATCAACTTAAGAAATGTGTCTTCAAAAGAAAAATGAATTGTATTCAAATTAGAGGTTCATATTTTAAAATAGCAGTGAGGTCTTCATAACTATCTGTCACTCCATTCCTAACTGCAGCAGTATTTATATTCATTTCTAGATTTAAGTGCCGATTCAGTGACTATGCATTCATTTTGCTATTGTTACATTTGTAATTGGATAGCTCACTAAGTTGTAATGCTGGATTGAATTATTTATAATGAAAACTAATAATTAAAACTTCTGCAAATAGGGATAGTTTAGTTTCAAGTTATGTTCCTAATTCATTAATCTTGTTACTGGTGTCTGTTCATATAATGTTGGCTAAATGCTGTTGTAAATTATGATATAGTTCTCTTAAAAATGTGTGTATGATTGGAAAATTTTGTTAATTATTTAGAGGTATCTTCAATCAAGGGAGTCGGACATTTTCTCTATCTCTGCGGGTGCTGTGTTGAACTTTTGTTTAGTACAGTAGTGATCTAGAATATTTCTTTACTGACTTCTCATTATTTCAGATATAAAAGTCTTGCATGTTTTATTAGGAAAAAAATATTTTTTTCATTTGCAATCTATAGTAAGTAACATGCCACAGACTGTAGAAACTTAATTGGTATGGTCAGAGTAGTACTGCACTGAAATTCCTATGGGATTAATGATAAATTTTAGGCACGTTTTCCTAGCTGAACACTGTGGTGAATGCCTTGAAGATTCATAGTGAAATCTAAAAGGGCCTTTTGTTTATAGTCCGTTTATTGACTGGATCATTGAGGTTCATGGCCAGCAGTTTATTTTGCATTATATACTGTTTTCACTATGGAAATTGTTTTGAACTTTTTTCAGTATGCTAAACACAGTAATGGCCTAGAATACTTTTTTTTTTTTTTTTTTTTTTACCAGAAGTAAAAAAAAAAAAAATCCTAAATATTTTATCAGAAAAAAAGTTTGTTTTCATTTGTAAACGTGTGTAGATACCATACTGTAGATCGGCTTGACTAAAGCAGTATTGTCTAATTCAGCATAGTGCTGCATTGAAACCTTTGCAGGTGGATTAAAAATCATATGCACATTTTGTAACTTCCTGTAAGTTTCATAATGGAATCTGAAGTTGGGATGAGATATAGCCATCTGTATTTAAGCAGTCAATCCATTTGTTGAGGTGTTCACTGTCTATCTGATGTGTGGGGTTATGCTCCTTTTCCATTGCTCATGATTTAAATTTCTTCTCAGTATGCCAAGTACAAGTGGCCTATAATATTTAACCAAGATCTCTTTGCTGCAGGAGAAACATCCTTCTTTTCCAGGAAAGAGCATATTTTTTTTCTTTACAAATTGCCATAGATAATGTCCTAGTTTGGGGAAAGTGGTATGGTCAGATTCATTTAGTGCGGCACTGAGACCCTTGAGGATAAAATTGCAATTATTTTGTGACTGAATACTGTGTGGTAACTGCATGAAAGTTTCATAAAATTTGAAAACAAAACTGAGATGTGGCCTTTATTTGTAGGCAGTTGATCCATTGGCTCAGAAATGTTCACTGCCAAAGTCAGATATTTTACATTATCCTCCGTTTCCATTGTGTGTTAGGATGAAGTCTACTTAGCTTACTGTGTACATTAGTCACCTAGAACACTTTTTCACTGAGTTATCAGAGGTTTCATTGCATCAAAAGTTGTTGTTGTTTGTCTTTTGGCTTTTTCCCGGTAAGGGGTCACCATAGCGGAACTCCTCCGGTCCGCTAATGATTGGCAGTAGATTTTTTTTACAAACGCCGAGGTGCCAGCTTGATGCCGAACCTTCAACGAAGGCACGTATTTTTTATATTTTACCAGCAATGTGTCCTATATACTTGTATGTATACACACACACAGGCACATTTTTTATATATATATATATATATATATATATATAGATATATATATATATATATATATATATATATATATATATATATATATAGATATATAATGTGTGTGTGTGTGTGTGTATATGGTTTCACTTCATTCTCTTGAAATGCCGAAATACCGAATTTCAGCATTCCGAGACCGTGAAGCCGAAAATGCAGAATGTTAAGTACATAAGAACGAATTTGAATATCTCGAATCCGCGCTTATGCATTTCCGGTACGTTGTGTGTAGTGTTTGGCTGGTTTGGTGTCTGAAATTGCAGGTGAGTGAGTGTTTGCATGTGTTTTTGTATGTTGTATGTGTGGGTAAGGGTAGGGAGGTGTAAGTGTGAGTGTTGGATTTGTTGGTGTTTGTGTATGTGTGATGTGTATTTGTATGCGAGTGACTGGAGAATGTCGTGGTGTGAGTTTTTTTTTTTTTTTATGTACGATCTTGGAGTTGGTGTATATATATATATATATATATATATATATATATATATATATATATATATATATATATATATTTAAGTAGGGGGTGTCTTTCCAAGTACATTCTGGATGATACCCTTTACTGTTAACATTCTGTACAACCTTTTTTTTTTCTGATCTTTATTTTACTTTTGTTTTTATGGTTTTGCAGAGACCCAGTGACTGATGTTTTATTAATAGCACAGTAGTTGTTTTATTTATTTTTATTATTATTTTTTTTTTTTTTTGCAAAGGCAGGTATCACACAAAGGATTGTTGCTTGAATGGTGGTAGTTTTTATTTTTTCCATTCTTCCTTTTTGACTATTCTAGAATGTTTTTCCCAAGGGATGTTCCCATTTTTTCCAGAGATGGCATGCTTTGGTCTATCACTGCGGTTTAACTCTGCAGATGTATTTATTGTAAACAGCAGTTTTATGGTAACATCTTCATAGGTGGTCGTTGATATCTGTTCACATGATGATGTAGAGGTTAGAATATATTTATAAAACGAAGGCAAAACATAGAGGAATATGAGGTGGCAGATGAGGAAAGTCCACATCAACAAGTCTCAGTAATGAGAATAAAGTGCAAAGCAGGCAGCCTTCACTTCACCAAAGGATAAAACAGTCTTCACTTCACGGAATAAATAAAATTTCTATTTTATTGAATAGGTAATTAGATATGGCACGCGCTTTCACCCTGCTGGGCTTTTTCAAACCAAAAACACCATATATGTTAAACAAAACATTTCAGTAAAAACAAGATACTTAATAAACACATAAATATATATAAAAAATATAAAATATATATATATGTTTTGTTTAACATGAAGGATTCAGTAGTGATTTTATTATGACATTCAGCATGCTTTAAATGAGCTGCTTTTTGTTTTTCTGTTTTTATATGCGGGATTGCAATGGTTAATCGCCATATGCCATTTAAATTGCTTGTTATGTAATTATCTTCCAAGATATGTTATCAGTGTTGAAGAGTGTATATATAGGGCATTTTGAAAATATATGGTGTTTTTGGCTTGAAGAAGCCCAGCAGGGTGAAAGCGCTTGCCATATCTAATTACCTATTCAATAAAATGAAATTTTATTTATTCCGTGAAGTGAAGACTGTTTTATCCTTTGGTGAAGTGAAGACTGCCTCCTTTGTACATTATTCTTATTACAGAGACTTGTTGATGTGGACTTTCCTTATCTGCCGCCTCATACTCCTGTGTTTTGCTTTCGTTTTATTATTATTCTTGTGCAGGAGTGTTAACGTTTGGGTAGCATCTTTTGACATTTTTAGAATATATTTATGCTTTGTACTGTGGTGAGAGAAAACCTTTTGCTTGCAGTGTAATTTACAGCACGATTTAAGTATGCACTTTTTCTTCACTGTTTCTTGTGAATTGTTTAGAAGATGCCAGTACTTGTGAACTGATGATTACATTTCTGCCCTGAGATGGAGCTGTAAAGTTGCATTCATTCTGAGGATAATGTTTTTGCTCTTTTGTATTGGTAGTTCACTAGTGATGACATCAGATTAGATAGTAGTTCACTAGTAATGATATCAGATGATTACATAGTAGTTCCCACGTGATGACATCAGGTGATGATGTAATACTCTGATCTGCCTATCAGAAGCATAGAAAATTGTTAGATATTGTGCTTGTTAGTCCAGGGATGTCTTGGCTTTTAAAGACCAGCAGGAATCCTTAGGATTTTATACAGGATGCCGTTTGCCAGATGCATTGATGCCAGTGATGAAGGTGAAGCTTTTAGCAGTGACTGCCTAAGCTGCATAAAAGAATCATCTGCTGGATGAACTGCTGCATATAGTTTTATAAGAAATTGGTTTCTGTTGAACGTTTCTGTTTGATTGTATTTGCTATTGAGACAGCAACTATGGACAGCATTTTGTAAACTTCAGTAAGGCCGCCACCTTTGTACTGTACAGGGAAATCGGTAAGCTTAAGAGCTTTTCACTTCTAGATAAAATATCAGAGGGTAGAGAGCTGATTACGGTTACAGACTCTGAGCAGAGCAGTGTCAGGGTTCCTACTATCTGGGTCCTGATTAAGCATTTTTTCAGTTTTGTTTGGATTATTGTCTTCCTAGCAGCCTTATTACTCCCCGTGCTGCACTTGGATCCTATTTAAGAGCCGCTGTGGCAATAAAATGCTAGATTGCATGTAGGGGCTCCTGTATTGAAACCAAATATTTCTCCTTTCTCTGAGATTGTACATCCTTGGTCTTGGATTATATCTTTAGTAAGAGATGACCTGGGGGTGGGGAGATTTACTCCCCTGCTGTAGCATCTTTTAGTCACTGTTTAATTTTAGCCTTTTTCATGTCTGTCTTTCATTCTTCAATATTTAGAAAAAGAACCCAACAACAGCCAGGCATTTCAAGAGGTGGAAAGTAAACCATGGCACTTTGTAATAATGGATACTTTAAGCTTTCTTGCATATCTTACCTGCACAGACAGGCTGTTTTCAGCTGCATACCTGTTTCCTCTGTCTTGCAGAGAGGTGGGTATCATAGTGCTGCTAGAGGCTTGGGTATTGTAGTTCAGATGTGATATTGGTGAATTACTGTTTCATGTAGGATAGCAAGGTTGCATTTGACGCTCAGCACCCATATGCATCAAAAATAAATGGATTTGAGGTACCATCTAAAATGCTGTTGTATTTTTACAGTATAGTAGCATTGCTATGAGATGTTTATTGTACCTTGCAGTACAAAGGATGTGTCATGCCAGTTTTGTTTGCAGTTATGAGAATGTGAAGCACATTGAAGAAAGTGGGAAATTGGGGGTGCATTTTTTTCAACTTCATTGTTTAAAATTATGTATTTATCTGTCTATTTCTGTACAGACAAACTGAACCGGGACTCTGTGCGAGCCATTCAGAGCAGTATATTTACCATTTGCTTGGATGCTTCTGTTCTCAAATTCTCTCAAGAAAAGTATACCAGCCGTATTGCAGCCCAGATGCTGCATGGTGGGGGAAGCTACTCAAACAGTGGCAATCGCTGGTTTGACAAGACATTGCAGGTAATTGACAGCCATAACTTTTTCAGCATTATTGTGGGACACCATCTTGTTTTTTGTGTGTGCTGGAGCATGATATGTTAGTTTAGTTTTGTAGCCTCTGAGGCATACTGATTCGGGAAAGCCTTAATGGTAAATGTGATTTAATATACTGTCTGATTGTGTGTGTTTACTGTCGCAGTTTACTTTTGTACATTAGAACTATGTAGGTGCTTTATGAATCACTTACTAACTGGTTCTGCAATGCTATTAATTTCTGAGTTACATAATTTTACATTTTAATTTTTTCTTTTGTTTGCCACTGTGAGATGCCAGCTATTACCTTTTCCCTTGAAGAGCATCCCTTAACAGCCAATATTAAACATGCTTTTAGTCTTGATAATCTCCCATTTTTGTTGTGTGTATGTGCTTGTGTTGTGGATGGAAATTAGATGCTTGCCATTCATTGTTGTCAACTCAGTTTGTTGATGTTAGTTCTGTGGCCTTTGTCCACACTGTTGTCATTAGAATAAGCACACTTTGCCCTTGGATTTCTGTTCATTTGTATATGACTAGGGAAGGGGTTAAGTAAATATCACTTTCCTGGAACCCATTTGACTTGTTTTCATTTTGATTTTTTCTCTTTCTGTAGTTCATTGTTGGAGAAGATGGCTCATGCGGTTTGATTTTTGAGCAGGCTACAGCAGAGGCTCCTCCCATCGCTAATATCCTTGACCATGTGCTGGATTACTGGTAGGCATGGGAAAAGTGGGGAAGATAAGGAACCTGATAGGGACAATTTTTGTTTTTTCTTGCAATGTTGGGGTGTGTACATCGTAGGGGAACTCTGCACCATAGCCTGTAGCCAGATGAAATAGTCAAGATCCATTTTTTATGTCCAGAAAGGAAATTATGACTCCATATGCAAAAACTTTGTTGTGTTTTGAGGTGGCTACCTGATGTAAAGCTTTAACTGGGGGACCAAGATGTCTGTTTTCCTTTTCAGAATTGAGCTGTGACATAAAAACTTCCACAGATTTGTTGGTATATTTGAAGAAGACTTTGAAAAATGAGTAATTTTCAGAAATTGTCTTGCTTAGATTTACTCAGTGTATTGAAGAATGCAGCTGAATGTTAGTACATCATTTTGAAACCATTGGATTACAGATCTAATCCATTTGGACATGGATAATGTACAGGAGTGACTGCTCATTACTAAATTAACTTCTTTCCTTTCATATGTACAGTTGGGTATCTGAATGTACATGTCAGAACAAAATCTTGCTTGATTTTTCTAAATTGTTCTAAATAAACAGGTTGTAAGACAAGATTTTCATTTAAGTTCCTTTGATAAGCATGTAAAAACATACAATGTCATGAGAGGTTAAAGTACTTTAGTTGGCCCATGTCTGTACCTGTTGGAATGAGGTGTGGATCATTCTTTTCTAACCCAACAGCCTAATTAAATTCCCCTTATACCTGATATCTTGGTGAAACTGTCACTGTTTTAGTAGGTATAGTTTCCTCAGAAAGACTATTATGAAACATGTGCTTCACTGTTGTAAGTAACTCTGTGTCATTCTCTCATTTTTCTGTAAATTTTGTCCATTTGTGTAATGAAAACCTTTTCTTTGAAAAGATATTGCTTTCTTGGATTTCAATTTCTCTTTATATACATCTGTAATGTTCTGAATTTGTCCTTTCCTTGAACACGTACAAAGTAAGCGCCTTTTGGTCAGTTTTCATATGTTGTCATGTTTGCAACTCAATTACTCAAACCATTTTTTTGCCTGCCTGTGGGCCCTTCATTGCTGATGTAGTCTCTCTGAAACTTTATTTACTCTTCCAGGTGGGAGTTTGACCTGCTGTCCATGTAAAGGAGGAATAATCCATTTCCTTCTGGAAGTGTATCTCACTGTGCATTCCATTATCTGTAAGCACTTTGTGCTGCCTGTCATCATCGATTGGCTGCCTTTAAATTAAACTGATAAATGCATTTCAGACTTCTTTCTTTTCTGTCTTCATTATTGATGTTCATCGTGTTTCACTGTTGCAGTCATTACACTTTGGTTATCCCGCTGGCAGGCTACCCACAGTCGGCCTGAATTCCAAAGTCCTGGTCCAGCGTCAGTTACTGTCGCCTCTTCCCTGACGTCAGTGCGCCAGGGGTATAAAAGATGCAGCCAACGCCATTTTCTTTCTTTCTTGCCACGCGGTGCCCGAAGCAAAAGCAGTTCGCAAGTGCCGGTCGGCCGACTCCTGAGATTTTCGAAATTAAATTTCAGATCCGAAGTCTTCACTAAAGCTAAGTACCCCATTGGGGAAACTTTTTTCTTGCTCCAGACCGATGTCAGAAAAAGTTAACAATTGTATTTCTTGTGGGAAGCAAATACCTCATAAGGATTTTCATTCTTACTGTATTCCTTGCCTAGGCCCTGACCATGACGTTGCTAGCTGTCGGTTTTGTGCTAGATTTAACCAACGCACTATTAAGCGTTGGTACAATTTTGCTTTTCATTACTTTGACCAAAGGTTTAATTATATAATGCCGTCGGAACAGCTGACTACCGGAGTTTATAAAAAGCGCAAGGAAAAGGACAGGCATCAGAGGTCCAAAACCGATGACGAGGCCTCCGCTAGGCCAGTCGCTGGTTCTCAGTGAGGCGCTTTCGCAGCCCCTGATGCCCGCTACCTCAGAGCCGCAGGCCGCTTCCGACTCCCACGTGGAGACAGCTAGGCCTCTGGATACTCAAGGTATTGGACACTCGGAAACTATTCCCTCTGAGTGAGTGACAAGTGGAGTACCTCAGGGTTCAGTCCTGGGGCCGCTCTTGTTTGGCATCTACTTCTCTGAAGTACAGGTCAACACTAAGGGACTCTGGCTAACAAAGTTTGCAGATGACTGCAAACTGGGAACCATTATTGAATCCCCAAATGATGTGGATACTCTACAAAAGGGCCTTACAGAAACAGATGCTTGGTGCCAGAGCCATGGGCTCAAGCTCAATGCCAAGAAATGTATTGTTATCCCTTTGGGAAAAACACGTATCCATGAATTACCATATAGGTGGCAGTACACTAAACACAGAAAGTGTGATAAGAGACTTAGGGACACAGGTGGACAGTGGTCTCACCTTCGATAACCACATCGCCACAACAGTCAGGAAATCCTTCTATGTGGCACACCTCATCACGAAGGGCTTTTCATCCAGAAAAAGGAGGTCATTGTCCCACTGCACTCATCCCTCATTAGACCCATTATAGAATACAACGCCCCATTTGGTATGTACCTCTCAAGACATCTGCAACAACTGGAAAGGCCTCAGAAATACCTCACTAAAAGAATCACAGGCCTAAAGCAGATGCCCTACGCTGACCGCCTTAAAAAACTCCAGCTATACTCTGTTGCATATCGTCTACTCAGAGGCGATCTCTGCTTAACATACAAGGCCATGTCAAACCCAGAGCTGTTCGACATGCTACACTTAAAGAAATCCCAATCCCTCAGAGCTACACGCTCCAGGGATCTAAACCTTGTCATCACAATAAACAAAACATGCTGGAGGGATGGGTTCCTGACCCAGAGACTCCCCAGACTCTGGAATAGATTGCCCATACATGTCAAGCAGAGTGCCTCTTTGGACCTCTTCAAGAGGAACCTTGATGATTGGATGGGAGAAAGGAAATTCTCCCCAGGGATCACGTCAGTCACCCTGCTAGACAGGGGTCCAGGAAAGTAAATAATGTGGGAAGAAATAGCCAGGGAATTGTTATGGCTAGGCTTGTATAGGCCCTAGGGCTGATAGCCTAGTACCAACCTATGAACCTGATGAGTACGGAGACTCTGAGTAGACATCGGCTTCTGAGGGTGTTTTCAGACCTACACAATTATATGTCAAGCCAACTTCAGCTTCCAAAGCAAAACAAGTACAGCATTCTCCTGGACAGACTTCCATGCCTAAGAAACAGATGCTTAAAATGGCTGAAGACCTAATTACTTTGATCAGGAGTTCCCGTCTCCCTCCTGATAAGAGGCCTAGGCAAGACACAGAATATGATTCTTTTGATCAGGTTTCCATTTCCTCTGACTCCTCTTCGGAACAGGGATACTCTCTTCCTCCCTATGAGGATTCTGATGCTGAAGAATCAATTCCTTCAGCCTCTCCTCCTGAGGATTATTCTTTTGGGGAAACCCTGCATACCATGAGGGAGCATTTTCACTGGGAGAGCCAAGATTACTCAGAATATAAGAAAAGGCTCAAACTTTCTTTTACTGCCTCAGCACAGACCTCTTGCTATTCCACCTGTTCTAGACATTGTAGATTATGTATTTTCAGAGCCCGTCTCCTGACTCTTTACCCCCTGCACCTGTTAAGCCAGACATACTACAGGGTTCCAGATTCTCATAAATTTCTATATAAAAACCCTGCTGCTGACCCAGAAACTATATCTCAGGGTCCCAAAGGGGTCAAGGCTTCCACTGCAAAAAACCCTGTCCCCTCTGATAGGGATTCTAAGGCACTGGACAGATGGGGGGAAAAAGTTTACACTTCTGCTACCTTGGCTGTAAGGGCTTTAAATTGTCAGTTTCATATGCTTAAATATCAGCAATACTTAATGTCACTGCTAAGACAAAAAATGTTGACAAATTCTGAATGTTCTGAAAACAAGGAAATGCAGGATTTATTGCATGCAACTGAACAAGTGGGAAAACATAATTTGCAATGTGGCTATGATTCACTGGAGGCCTCGTGCAGGGCCGCTGTTACTGGTTCTGTCATTAGAAGGCATGCTTGGTTAAAGGAACAGAATCTGCCAGATCATGTTAAAGCAAAATTATTGGATGCTCCATTACAGCATGATACTTTGTTTGGTGTTAAGGCAGAAGAGGTGTTGAAGAATATGGAGGATAAAGCAAAATCTATGCAGACAGTAAAGGATTTCTTACAGGTACAGCCACCCAGATTTAGCAGGAACTGGCCTTCTAAGAATTGGTCCTTTCCAGTGTCAGACAGGCCACAAAGAGGCAGATACAGACGCCCTAGAGGCAGCCCCCAGCCCCAAGGTTCATACAGGCCTAAACAATGGGGTGCTTCTACCTCCAAAAGCGGAGAAGACAAATCAAAGCTATATAGGAAACTGTCCCAATGACTTCCCTCTGCCAATGCCAAGCACTTTTTTGGCAGCACCTTTAGGGGGAAAGCTAGCACTTTTTTCACAAAATTGGCACATGATCACCCAGGACAAATGGGTCTTGAATATAGTCTCTCAGGGCTACAGGTTCCACTTTCACACCCTTCCAAAGGCAAAAGGTATGCCAGACCTGCCACACAGTCAATGGGCAAGATGTTATGTGATCCTATCTCGCCTACATTCAGTACTGATGGGCTCCGACTCGGCATGCTATGCTATAGAGTGAAGCCTCTTATTGGCTGAGCTATTTCTTATCCCAGGATGCACCACCACTAATTCCCCAGATCTCGTTTGCCGCTTACAAGCTAGGACGTGGTCTCAAACTTGGCTGAGCTAAGTACTGTTTTCTTCAAAGTTTCCTGTCAGGAATTTTGCTATTTTTACCCCAAAAGCTATTTTAACAGCTATTGTTGTTGTACGAGTGTGTTTTGATAACTTTTGTTGAGAAAAATTGTGTTTTGGGTTAAGGGAAGGTTTCCCGTTTAAGTTAGAGGGGCCTTCCCCTATTCTTATCTAGCGTCTTTTTTTTCAGGAGGTCAAGTACCTGCTTAAGTTAGAGGGTCTTGACCCTCCTTTTCAGTGATTTTTGTCCTGATATTGTGTATTGTTCTGACATTGTGTATTGTCTTGTGTAAAAAAAAAAAAAAAAAAAAAAAAAACTTGGTTTTCAGTTTTCCTTGTGGTAAAATCTTTCACTGAACAGCTACTTTAACTTGTTTTCTTAGTGACCTGTTAGTCAGCATGTCTAAGGAACATAGACCCTCTGGGTTTAAAAAGTGCGCGAGGTGTGGTTACAAAATGTCGATAACTGACTACCACTCCTCGTGCGTATATTGTTTAGGCGCGTATTGTTTAGGCGCCAAGCACCTACAGGAGTCCTGTAGCGTGTGTCACGCCTTTTCTTCTAGAGTCCTCCAAGAGGAGGCCTTATCTTCCTCTTCCTCTCCTACCAAGAAGAAAAAAGTGTCGGCTCCGACCAGTCTGCCGGAACCGACTGCCAAAAAACCTAGGCAGGCTTCTCCATCGGCTCCACGGACTTCAGAGCCGAGGGCGGAACGGTCTGCCTCTATGCCTCCAGTCTCGACCCCTCTGGTTTCGGAGCTGAGGACTGGGGCATCGAGAGGTGGGTCACCTTCATCGGCTCCACTGATTTTGGAGCCGATGAGGGTTGCCGGCTCAGACTCTTCCCCTTCGGCACCGAAGTCCTCCTTGGCACCGAGGGAAATTGTTTTGAGGTCTCCCTCGGAACCGATAGTAGTCGAATCCATTCGAAGCCGGTCCCCTAGTCCTATGGAGCCGATGGAGAAGTCGGTTCGGACCCGATTGGTGTCATCTAGATCCTCCAAGATGTCTGATTTGGACATCGACAGGGTGCTCCTAAGACTTTTCCAGTCTCCGGTGTTCCAAAAGTTAGTTTTGGCTCCAGCCCATTCGGCTTCGGAGCCGATGGTCCACTCTGTTGTTATGGTTCCTCCTCCAACAGCCTCGGCACCGTTGGAGCCGGTGCTGGTGGAGCCGATGGAGGTTTTCGGGTCGGGCCTGACCCTTACTCCAACCCCGGCTCTCGAGTTGGAGTTCGGTACGTGGACTTCCTCTGTCGGCCCCGGGGGGGATGCTTCGGGACTGATGTTTTCGGTCCCAAGCCTTCCTCTCGGTGCATCGGTTGCGGGGGTACCGTCTACCATTGTGGCCACGGAGGTGGGACCTTCCCAGGATTCTGGTGGTCCCGCCTTCAGGGCCATGAGGAGTGCGTTAGCCAAATCTTCTTTGGCTACCTCCACGGTCTCCCCAGCACCTTCCCTGCATACGGAGACTGGGTCTTTGGCAGTCCCCCTGTCCTTAGACAGCGGAGCCCTGGGGCCTGAGGTTACCCCCACTGGGGGTTCCCCCCCTCCTGGAGGTCCCTCTGAAGCTTCTTCAGAGGAACCCCCCAGGAAAAGATCGCAAGAGGAAGCACTTGACTCCTGATGAGTCTCTCACATCAGACACTGATCTTGATGATGCAGAGGGGTCCCCTAAGTCGTTCTCAGATGATGTCTCCTTTGCAGACATCCTGGAAGCCCTTAAACAACGAGGCGGCTGGCAATCCAAACCCCCTTCTGCTGACGAGTCGGTGTTCCTTAAGGCCTTCGGGGCTCAGCCCTCCGCCTCCTGGGTGTCTCCGCCCTTCGACGAGCTCCTAGATTTGATCTGTCGAAGGGCGTGGGAACACCCAGACTCTGTAGAACCGGTGCCTGCTCATCCAAATAAGTTCCTGTCAGCACCCCCAGAAAAGGAGATGTCCTTCATGGATGCATCTGCAGTCATAACAACTTGGCGTCGGTCGGAGTTTGCAGAACAGTTTTTCGGTTCTGATTTTGCGTACATTATGCCGTCGGATCCTCCGACTACCCAATCTACCAAAAAACGCAAAGATAAAGACCGACACTCGCGGTCCGCGGTTTCGGCCGAAACCATGGTTAAGCAAATCATGAGTGTCTGGTTTCGCCGAAACCGAAAACTGATCAAAGTACGGCTGAACCTACTCCTACAACTGAGGCCCCTGCTACAACTCTTGAATCGACCTCAGAAATTTTACCCACTACGGTGGTTGACTTATCAGACACCATCCCTTGGATGTCTCTACCCCAGCACGTGGTGCAGCTAGGCACTCAGCAGCTCTGACCATTAAGGCCTTCGCCAGGGCTAAAGCAGCCAAGACTACTAAAACAGTGCCTGTTAAACCCCCCACATCCAGGCCCTCTTCTAGTTCTCAAATGCTTACTTTGGCAGAAGATTTAATTTCTTTAATTAGAGGATCTCAATCTCACCCAGACAGGGCCTCTCAGCCCCAGAGAAGAGACCTAGGGCACAGCCCCTGAGCCAGTGTCTTCTGATGATTCTGCTGATGAATCAGACATAACTGACCAGCCAGAGGCTCCTTCTCCAATTTTGAAGATTCTGATGCTGAAGAGTCCATTCCAGCTGCTTCCCACCAGAAGAATTCTCCTTTGGGGAAACCTTGCATGCCATGCGAGAACAGTTCCAATGGCAGCAACAGGATTTTTCAGACTCCAGGAAAGACTTAGGACCTTTCTGCACCTCCCACAGCACAGGCCCTTAGCTATACCTCCTGTTCTCTCTGTGGTGGATGATGCTTTCAATGATGTTTGCTCCGCTCCAGATTCTTTACCCCAGCCCCTGCCAAACCAGACAGATTTTACAGGGTGCCAGATACTCATCACCACCTTTATAAGGCCCCACTTGCAGACCCAGAAACTATATCCCAGGGTCCCAAGGCAGTAGCCGACCATAGCTAAAACCCTATTCCTTCTGAAAGGGAAGCAAGGTCATTAGACAGATGGGGTAAAAGGTCTACACTTCAGCTACTCTCTCAGCTAGAGCTTTAAACTATCAGTTTCACATGATACAATACCAAGAGTTTATGCTTGATCAGTTAACTAAAAACTAACCACTGATGAATCTCTTGATAAGAAATATGTATTAGAGATGGTAAATAACATACAACAGGTTAGCAACCATTCCTTAAAATGTGGCTATGATGCACTGGAGGCTTCATTTAGATCAGCCATGACAGGCACAGTGATAAGAAGGCATGCATGGCTAAAGGAACAAGCTTTACCGGATCATGTTAAAGCTAAGTTGCTAGATGCTCCTATGGACAAGACAAGTTTGTTTGGTACACCTGCCCAGCAGGTTATGAAGAAAATGGAAGAAAAGGCAAAATCTGTTCAAACTGTTAAAGATTTCTTGCAGGTTCAACCCCAAGGTTTAGCAGGAACTGGCCTGCCAAAAATTGGTCCTTTCCTGACTCCACAAAATTTCAAAGGGGCAGGAATAGACGTTCCAGAGGCAGAAACCAATCCAGAGGAGGTGCCTACAGAGGACGACAGTGGCAAGGTAACAACAGAGGCACAGACACAGCCACTGCCACTACATCAGCACAACCACAGTGACTTAACCCTAAATCCGCCTACCAGGGAACAAATAGCAGCTCCTCTAGGCGGAAAGTTAACCTTATTTTCAAAGAACTGGCACTACATAACAAAAGACAAGTGGATTTTACAAACCATAGATCAAGGTTACCGGTTTCACTTCCACACTTTACCAGTCAAAAGAGGAATGCCAAATCTACCTCCAAATCAAAAAACAGAGGCTCTACGCCAGATAATGGAGTTAGCAAACATGAGAGCTGTGGAAAGAGTGCCAACAGCAGAGCAAGGAAAGGGGTTCTATTCCAGACTATTCCTAGTTCCAAGAAAGGAAAAAAGTTGGAGACCAATTCTCGACCTGTCCACCTTAAAAGGGCGTGGGAACACCCAGACTCTGTAGAACCGGTGCCTGCTCATCCAAATAAGTTCCTGTCAGCACCCCCAGAAAAGGAGTTTTTGATGAAAGGTGTGGCTGTAGATGCCTTGGTGGTGGCATCTGCTACCCAGCAAGATGTAGCAGAGGCTTCGACGTCCGTCCATCCTCCTAATAAGGAGTCTAGGAGCATGGATCGATGCGGTGGCGCACCCAAAGTTCAGCGGCCTTTACTTTAAGGTCCCTGAACTATCTAACGCACTTTACCAGATTTCAGAGGGATATGATTAAGGAACTTTTAGATACCCTCTTGGGTAACCTGCCTGAGCAGCTGGCCCAGACGGTTTGCTCTCAGCTGGCTACGCTGTCGTCCATATCAAACTCGTCCATGAGGCTCATTTCTTATGCGGCCGAAGGGGCGAGTAGAGCGGCGGGTACAGGCATTGCTCTACGGAGGCAAGCCTGGCTCCGCCTGTGTCATTTTGCGGAGGCCTTTAAGTCTTCCTTTGCCGATGCCCCCTTTGATGGGTCCTCTTTGTTTGGACCCAAGGTAAAAGACACATTGACCCGCTGCGAGCAAGAAGGTAAGACTTTGACTGTCAGGGCATGATTTTCCACTCCCTTTCGGCCTTACCCCAAGGCTAAAAGAGGAGGGAAAATGTGGTTCCGTAGATCTCAGAAGTCTTACCCCTCACAGCAGGACGATCCCCCTTCTAGAGGCAAGGGAGGGGGAAATTCTTCTGGAAGACGCTGTCCCAGAGGCGGCAGAGGCCCCCGCAACACTGGAGACCGCGAGTCCTTTCGTGGCTCTTCATCCTTTCACAGTCCCTGAGGGATTGCCCGACTGTGCAGCTCCGGAGCCAGTCGGAGGTCGTTTTTCGAGGCACCTAAAAGCCTGGGAAGGTATCACTCAGGACCGATGGGTGCTTTGAATTATCGCTGGAGGTTACGCCATCCCATTTTCTCACTCCCCACCTCAGTCCAAAAAAAATCCCGGACCCGCCACCCAGTCAATGGGAAATTGCAGCCTCAGACGTTTCAAAGCTGCTGCAAAAAGGAGTCATCCAACCGGTCCCCGCAGACCAGATTGGATTAGGGACTTACTCAAGATTCTTTTTGGTGCCAAAAAAGACCAGGGACTTGAGGCCCATTTTGGATCTCAGCATTCTAAACCGTTCAGTCAAAAAGTCCAAGTTCCGAATGGTCACCCTACAATCCATTCTCCCACTGCTGGAGAAAGGTGTTTGGATGTGCTCCATAGTTCTCAAGGACGCTTATTACCATATCATGGTACATCAAGCGTCCAGGAGACATCTGCGCTTCAGTCATTTTCAGTTCCGCGCGCAGCCCTTTGGTCTCACCACAGCCCCCAGGGTGTTCACCAAATGTTTGGCGGTCGTGACTGCTCACCTGAGAAGTCTAGGATTCCAGGTGTTTCCGTATCTAGACGACTGGCTCCTAACTGCCACCTCCAAGCATCTACTATTGCGGAGCCTACAAGCCACGATATCACTGGGCACTTCCCTTGGAATCACCTTCAATTGGCCAAAGTCTGTGTTGCTGCCATCTCAACACATAAGATTCATCGGAGTAGAGATAGGCCCGCATTCGGTTTGAGTCTATCTACCTACAGAAAGGATACAAACCATACAGGCTCAAGTTCGAGCCTTACTTCCCAGATCCAAAGCCCCAGCCAGAATGGTCCTGCAGCTATTGGGATCTATGTCCACCACGGTTCTTCTAGTTCCCCTAGCAAGGTTGCACATGAGAATTCTCCAGTGGTTTCTTTCAACTCAGTGGTCCTTTCAGGATCTCCCTCTCAGTCACCTCATATGGATCACGGAAACCTGCAAACGGGACCTTCGCTGGTGGCTGGTGCCCTCCAATCTGGATCAAGGACGACCCTTTGTTCCACCTCCTCCTGTGGCCACTTTGACTACGGACGCCTCCCAGATGGGGTGGGGGGCATTCCCTGGGCAGGTCAGTCCAAGGCAAATGGCATTCGGAAGAGACCCTACTTCATATCAACATCTTAGAAATGAGGGCGGTGCTTCTGTCCCTACAAGCCCTTCACGATTACCTCCCTCAGGGCGTAATTGCCGTTCACTCCGACAACATGTCAGTTGTCTGGTACCTGAACAAGCAGGGAGGGACCAGATCCTACCCCCTTTGCAGAGAGGCCATGAGAGTTTGGGAATGGGCAGTGTTGACCAAACGTTTTCTAGTGGCGACTCATATCCCGGGCAAGTCCAACGTGATAGCCGACAGACTGAGCAGAACTATCCTCTCTCCACACGAGTGGTCTCTGAACATTACGGTTGCAAATCAGATTTTCAGCAAATGGGGAATTCCTTGTTGCGACCTCTTCACAACTCTGCTGAATGCGAAGTGCAAAAAGTTCTTCTTGCTCCGGGGGAGAGCCCTATGGACGCACTAGCCCATCCGTGGCCCACCGGCTTGCTATATGCTTTTCCCCCAGTTCCCCTCCTTCCCAGAGTGATCCAAAAGGCGTCTCACTTGGGGAGCAAAATGATCTTAGTTGCTCCTTACTGGCCTCGTCAGGTATGGTTCCCCTATCTTCGGAAATATGTACTGGAAGGTCCATGGTTCCTGGATCAGATCCCAGACCTATTGGTTCATCAGTTGGGACTACTCCACCAGTCCCTACACACCTTAAAATTGACGGCTTGGCTCGTCCTCTTCCGACTATAGTCAGGAATCATACCTTAGATCCGGAAGTTGTACACATTTTATCTTCGGCCCACAAGTCTGCTACTAAGAAATTGTATTCTAGCAAATGGAAGAGATTTGCTATTTGGGCTCAACTCCGGGGTCTGGATCCCATCACTATTCCCGTATCAGAAGTACTGAAATTTCTAACTTCCCTTTTCAATCAAGGCTCTTCAGTCTTTACCATCAAGGTTCAATTGGCAGCTATTTCCAATTTTCACGAATCTATAAACCCACCTTTAATGAGCAACAGATTGTGTAAGACCTTCTTGAAAGGTGCTGCGCTTTTACGACCTCCGATTTCTCATCCTGCTCCTCCATGGGATCTCGATGTGGTGTTACGTGCCTTAACTTCCTCCCCTTGAACCGCAGCAACATGTGATTTAAAATTTCTATCGTGGAAAACTGCCTTTCTGTTTGCGATTACTTCTGCCAGAAGGGTTTCAGAGCTTCAAGCTTTGTCTGTAAAACCTCCGTACTTGGTTTTTCACAAAGATAGAGTATCTCTCAGGCCAAATCCATCCTTTGTCCCTAAGGTTTGTTCCAGTTTTTGCCTACAACAGTCATTAGAACTTCCAGTCTTCTTTCTGAAGTATTCAAACAAAGCGGAATACATATTCCACACATTAGATGTCCACAGGCAATTGCGTTTTTATTTAGATAGGACCAAACAAACAAGGAAAACAGATCAATTGTTTGTATCCTTCTTGGATAATAAATTGGGCAAAGCCGTCACAAAGGTCACTATTGCCAAATGGATCAGGGACTGTATTACTCAAGCTTATTCCTCTTCTAATAAAGAGCTTACAACCTCTTTCAAAGCTCACTCTACAAGAGCTATGGCTACTTCAATAGCATTCCATTCTAAGCTTGCCATTAGTGACATTTGTGCTGCGGCTACGTGGTCCTCCTGCACACTTTCATTTCTCACTACAAATTGGATGTGGCATCTAGAGGACGAGCTTCATTTGGTTCCACAGTGCTCAGGAGTGTTTTCCAGTGAGCCACCCAGGATTTAGGTGCTAGGGACGCTGTCCCATCAGTACTGAATGTAGGCGAGATAGGATCACATAACATCTTTTAGTTATGTACTTACCATAACTTTAGATGTTTGGGATCCATCTCGCCTACTTTCCCAATAACCCACCCTCCTTCCCCCTTTCTTGGAGATCAGAGGATATCAGAAGGTCCGAATCCTGTTGTTTCATCTTGAAACATCTGGCAATGTTATATAAACAAGTTGTGTATGTGTGCATGAATGCGGACAAACAAGATCTGGGGGATTAGTGGTGGTGCATCCTAGGATAAGAAATAGCTCAGCCAATAAGAGGCTTCGCTCTATAGCATAGCGTGCAGAGTCGGATCCGAGGGATCGGCTCCGAGCCCATCAGTACTGAATGTAGGCGAGATGGATCCCAAACATCTAAAGTTATGGTAAGTACATAACTAAAAGTTTCATCTCTCATGGACATGAGGGCTATTCAGCGTGTACCACAGCAAGAGCAGGGATAAGGATTTTACTCAAGACTTTTCTTGGTACCCAGAAAGGACAAAGCCTGGAGACCAGTACTGGACCTGTCTATTCTAAACACTTTTCTGGATGTTCCAAAATTCAAAGTGTTGACTCTGCAGCAGCTTCTGCCCATGCTGGGCAAGAAGGCTTGGCTTGTAACTTTGGACCTCAGAGGCATACCTGCATGTCCCAATCAGACAATCTTGCAGAAGATACCTCAGATTCATAGCTGACTCAATGCACTAACAATTCTCCGCACTGCCCTTTGCTTATCTACTGTGCCCAGGGTCTTCACAAAATGCCTGGCACCAGTAATTGCATTTTGCAGACAAAGAGGAATTCAAATATATCCCTACTTGGACGACTGCCTTATTCAAGCAGAGAACAAAGACATTCTGCTGAAGCATCTGGCGTTTGTAAAAAGATTACTAATTTGCCTAGGGTACACAGTAAACGAAAAGAAATCAAAACTAGTACCCTCTCAAGAGATAATATTCCTGGGTGCAAGCTTAAATACAGCTGCCCAGATGGCTTATCTCACGCCAGACAAACAAAGGCAACTGACTGCTTACTTCGAAAAGATGGCAACAAAGACCCAGTTATCTGCAAGAAAAATTCTGTAGGCTTTGGGTTTCATGGCATCCTGCATTCTGCTAATTCCATATGCAAGACTGCATATGAGGAAGCTACAATGGTATCTAAAAAGTGTTTGGACTCAACATTGCCATAGCCTGGAAACGTCAGTTACCCTCATTCCGTGCCTGCAACAGGAGTTTTGATGGTGGGCACAGGCCTGTCACCACAACAAGGGACAGCCATTCACTTTACCCACAGCCAGGCAGACACCAACAACAGATGCATCAGATTATGCCTGGGGGCCCACATAGCAGGAAAATTTATTCAGGGCACATGGCCCGCAAGCCAAATGCATCTTCATCTCAAGCAAAAAGAGATGCTAGCTGTACAGAATACCCTGACAGCCTTCAAGGATCTACTTCATCCAGGACAACTACTGATAAAGACTGACAATACTACTGTCATGTGGTACATAAATAAGCAGGGAGGCACACATTCTTACCCCCTCTGCAGACAAGCCATGATTTTGTGGAACACAGCATTGACTTAACAATTACACCTGCAAGCACAATTCCTGCCAGGAAAGACAAATACTCTGGCAGACGAACCTCATGGATCCTCACGAGTGGAAACTAGATCCAAAAATCTTCATGATAACAAGGAAATAGGGATGCCCAGACATAGATCTGTTTGCCTCCCCTCACAACTGCCAACTACAGAGATTCTGCACAAGGATTTATCACAAGAAAGCATGGAAAGTGGATGCTCTGTCATTCAGCTGGAAAACCCTTACAGTATATGCCTTTCCTCCACTGCCTCTCCTCCCCAAGGTACTCCTAAAGGTCAGACAAGAGAGGCTAAAAATTATACTGATTGCCCTGGACTGGCCACGCCAGCACTGGTACCCAATCCTAAAGAGCTTGTCTCAAGGCCCAGCCTGGACATTACCTCAAATTCCTCATTTACTGACCCAACAAAGCAATCAGATACTGCACAGCAAACTCAGAACCCTAAATCTGGCTGCATGGCGGATAATGTAACCATTCAGAACACACCTCTCTCTAAAGCAGTTATGGATGTTATTTTGGAGGCCAGGAGGCCCAGCACCAGAAAATCTTATGCAGAAAAATGGAAGAGATTCTGTGCTTGGAACCAGGCACAAGGAATTGACACGCTTGTACCAAATATTCCTCAGATTTTACAATACCTAACTGAGATGCTGGACAAAGGCCTGTCCTTCTCATCAATTAAGATCCATGCCTCTGCCATTTCAGCTCATTACAGTACGGACCCACCTATTTTTTCACATCCACTGCTAAGGCAGTACCTCAGAGGGGCCAAAAACATAAGACCTCCAAGGCGAGCACCAATATTTGCATGGGTCCTCAATTTTGTCGTGGATAAGCTCACACTGCCTCCTTTTGAGCCAGCCAATACAGCTGAGATAAAATTCTTATCATGGAAAACAGCTCTGCTCCTAGCAATAACTTCAGCAAGAAGAATCTCAGAGTTACAGGCATTAATGGCTGTGGAATATTTTATTATTTTCCATCCGGACAGGGTGTCTCTAAGGACAAACCCAACATTTATGCCTAAGGTAGTGTCCAGTGTGGCTCTTAACCAAAACATTAATTTGCCTACCTTTTATCCAAACCCACAGAATAAAGGGGAGAGACTTCTGCATTCTTTGGACATACACAGACAGTTACACTTCTACTTGGACAAAACTAAAGCTTTCAGAAAAACTGAGCAACTTTTAGTTGCATATGCTGCAGGATCGCAAGGAAAGGCTATTTCAAAGCAGACTATTTCAAAATGGATAGGCCACTGCATTTGTTTCTGCTATTCACAACATGGCAAATCAGTGCCTAAGGGCATTAGGCCACATTCAACCAGAGCAGCAGCCACTTCAGCAGCCTTCCTCAGAGGAGTACTAGCCAAGGATATTTTGGAGGCTGCAACTTGGACTTCAGTGCACACTTTTTTACAAAGTACTACCACTTACCTCTTTACTCTAAATCCAGAGCAGGCTTTGCCACTGCAGGGCCTCATAGCCACTCCTAATTCTATTTAGGCCTAGCCACCCAACCTCAGCTTTGGGATTCTACCCAAGTGTAATGACTGCAACAGTGAAACACGATGAACATAGTACAGTTGTGTACCTACCATAAATGTAGATATTCGAGTGTATTCACTGTTGCAGTCCAGGTTACCATCCCACCATCCCCCTTTCATTGCTGGGACTTATCTATTCTATACAACCTATGTGGTGTTTTTGCTTGTAGATGAAGGTAATGTTTATGTTACTGCATGCTTTTTATAAGCCGAATTTTTAGCCTACCCTTTTGGGGGCACATGACATCTGGGGCAGGAAAAACTGAAGAAAATGGCGTCTGCTGCATCTTTTATACCCCTGGCGCACTGACGTCAGGGAAGAGGCGACGGCAACCGACGCCGGACCAGGACTTTGGACTTGCTGAAAATTTCTAGCAAAGCATTTGCCACTTTTTTTTCGTCTCAATGGAGGACAAAGTCACTGCCTCAGTGTATCTTGTAGCATAATCTACTACCACTAGGATATACTTTTTCCCTGTGGAACTTGAGGTACTCAGAGGACCCACAATATCCATAGCTACCCTCTGAAATGGCTCCTCAATTTCAGGCAAAGGCATCAAAGGAGCTTTCACCTTGTCTCCTGCCTTATCTACCTTTTGGCACTGCTCACAGGTCTAGCAGTACCCTGTTACATCTCTGGAAATTTCAGGCCAATAGAAGTTCTGCATAATGCGTCTCTTTGTATGTTTTATGCCCATATGACCTGCAAAGGGAATATCATGGTAAATGGCTAGAAGCACCAGACTGTAGGTTCTAGGCACTACCAGCTGCTGTATCCTCTCATCTTCTAGCCCTCCCTCAGGGGTCCACTCTCTGTATAGTAACTCTTTGTCCCAGTATACAGATTCCCCCTGCCTATGAGAATCGGGCACCTCACTAGCTACCTGCCTCAGGCCTTGCAATGTAGGGTCTGAGAGCTGAGACTGTCTCCTCCCTCTCTTTGTAACCCTTCCCAGCTCCCCTTCCACAGGAAGTCTGGCATCCTCTGACAGCGGTGCCTCTCTGTCAGCCTGGGTATTACTACTCACCTCTACCTTTGCAGTCACTCTGTACAAGGGAACATCAGTACCCACAAGAAGCTGTGGCTCACCTTCAGTCTCACTGCTACATTGTAGCTCCCTCCCTGAAGTAACCACCTCACCAGTCCTGGCTGCAAGTATGCGGTCTGACTGGGTCTGCCCCAGGCTACCAGAACCACATGATTGTCTCCAAGCCTGATTGTGTGAAACTGCATAAACACATGGGACTGCCTCATCAAAATCCTTCCCTATCAGGACATCTGCTGGGATATCCTCAAATACACCTACTTGCTGGCTTCCTTTTCCACCATCCCTGTCAAGGTGAGCCCTAGCCAAAGGTATTTGGAATGATATCCCTCCTAAAGCTCTGACTGGAGTAGACTGTACAGGCAAGTAGTGCTCCTCTCTAACCATTACAGGGTTCACAATGGTTATGTCAGAGGCTGTGTCTCTCTTAGCAATGGCCCCTCTGCCATTCACTACAATAGGCTATAAACTCTGGTGGTAGTTTGGTACCCTGGTTGTCTCAAGGCAACCTGCAATTGGCATTTTGTCCTGCCCACTTACTGGCTCTCTCACCTTTTGTTCCCCACCTTGCCTCTGTGGACATCTATATGCCACATGGCCCCACTGGTTGCATTCAAAACATTTAACTCCATGTCCTGGATGTGTACATGGACTAGTGGCTTCCCCTGTTACTGTCTGATTCTGTTGGGACAGTCTGGGCTGCCCACCATGGGTTCCTTTAGACCCATGAGCAGTATGCCCTGCTTGCTAGGTATAGGTCTCCCTTCTTCCCCAACTCATCTGAGTAGCACATTGTCTGCAAAGTGCTAAGGGCTTGATGTCCTTCAAGAATGCAACTGCAGTCCTTACATATGGGTTGTCCTGCCTCAGGCAGCCCTCGGTCGGCCAGATTCCAAAGTCTGGGTCCAGCATCGGCTGATGTCGCCTCCTCCCCGACGTCAGAGCGGCTGGGGTATAAAAGCATCAGCCAACGCCATCTTCCTCAGTCTTTCTTGCCGCGCAGTGCCCGAAGCAGAAGCAGCTCGCAAGTGCCGGTCGGTCAGCTCCTGTGTTTTACGTATCCGAAGTCATCAAAAAGCTAAGTACCCCATTGGGGAACCTTTTCTTGCCTCAGCCGATGTCAGAAAAAACTGAAAAAGTTAATAATTGTTTGTCTTGTGGTAAACAAATACCTCATAAGGACTTCCATTCTTACTGCCTACCCTGCCTTGGCCCAGACCACGACGTCTCGGCCTGTGCTTGCTTCAATAAGCGCACACTCAGGCTCCTGGCAGAGTTTGCTGAAGACTTTTTTGGCGATAAATTCTCTTATACAACCGACACCTCATATTTCCAAAAAACAGAAAGACCGGGACCGACATTCTCGGCCCGCAACTTCCACCGACACCACGCCAAAAGCTACCGCGAGTGCATCGGTCTCTTCTGAGGCGGTCTGCCAGCCCTTCGAAAGTGGTGACCTGACATCCACTCACCCATCTATGAAAATAAGTGCTCAGTTCAGCAACATATTCACACACACTTTCATCTGCCTTGCGTCTATGCTCACAAAACTTATTCCTATAAGTTTTAGGTGTTAGCTTAAAAAATTCGAACAAACAATTCTTTACAGCATTATAGTTAAAACAGTCAACGTCAGATAATTTGGAAAGTACATTTACAGCTTTACCATGGAGTAAAGCGGTCAGGAACCATACCCAGAGCCTTTGGTCAACATTATACTGTTTACATACCCTGTCAAACATGTGAATGAAACTATCAAAATTATCCCCCTTTGTAAACTGTAGAAGAAATTTACTGACCTTTTGCACTTCTGGGGTCCGGTTTCTCCCTTCCCCATTACCTCTGACTCTGGTGAAGAGTTAGCATCTCCTTTTCATGCTGCCTCTGCTTCCCCTTCTTCACATCTTACAATTTCCAAATGCCTGGCCTTCAACACAAGTCTCTTTAGCTTCAGATGGATTTTAAGTCCTCTACAGAAAGGTTGAGCTGTCCATTCTCTGAGTGTTGTACATCTCCACGGCCAGTCTGATCGTCCTCCTGATTACTGTTTTCTCATGCAGCTGTGACCAAAGCAAAATCATGTCTGCCTTAGTCCGGTTTCCATGCACCAGTCCTTTAGCCTGGCACCTCTCAGCCAACTGGCTCCTAGTCAACTTGCCATATTCCCTGCTGACATGCTTGCCTGCTCTCCCTGACTAACTAAACTAACAAAAGAAATAAAGCAATTATGATCTGAACTCTGAATATTCACTGCATGGCTGATTTAGAGCACAAAAACACCTTCAGTGATCACTGTACACAAGCAACAGGAATTCACTATCCACACCACTACAAGCCAGTTAGTATGTGATGTGGCTAACTCGCCACTAACAAACAATTAATATTTGATGTGGATATCCCACCACTGCCAAACAATATGTGACACCCGTGCCCTGGCCCAGTAATCAAGGAGCCTCAATCCTTATGACTAGCACCAGTGAGGGGGCGCGCACATTGGGAAGGATAGCAAGTACACACACAGTAAAGTACACTTCCCTCTTGAGCACACAGAGATCACAGTCAGTCTGGGGTTGGTTTCTCCCTTTCTCTCCAGATCCCCTTCCCACTGACACAGCTATAGGGTACAGATCTCAGCCTAGTGGTCAAGCCAAAACCTCCAGCACCCCCTCTGTCCAACCAGTGCTTCGTGTCCCTGCCCAAGTAGCTGACACACTCTCTCACTTTAAGATACGAGTTGTATACAAGCACACAGGCACTCCTGGGGAAGGCTGGCACAGGTTCTCCAGCTATGCCTCTTTCTGCACAGGCTATATGGTAGTAATCCACTGCCACCAACCACTATTTATCAGCTACTAATAAGGCCCTTACTAAAGGGTGTCCAATTTTACTGTGCAATATTATTATCCGATTAGAAAGTGTGCCGAACAGCAAGATTATTGGAGTGGCTTGGACAGTATCACTACATACATGCAATGTACTCTGAGCTAAAATTATCTCTACATAAAATAGCCACAGTTGAAAGGTTTAAAAATATTTAATAATAAATAATGAAAACACAAGACAATACTTATTACTTCAACACAATGACATTGCAGAGTTCAGAGATCACAGGAAAATGCTTTAAAATAATACTGTAGAATAGTCTGACATAAATATAGAAAACAGCTAGACTAATCTGGCTAAATTTCTATCTAACTCTTAAGAGAAACACTAAGAACTAAGATCCTACTTACAGAGCAAAGGCAGAATGCTGGTGAGTTGATGTCTTCAGACAAAATCCAAAATGCTTAATTCTGTGTCTCTCTCGGAGAAAGTCTTAAGTTGATAACACAGTACCGCTGGGTCATTTCACATTACATCATTTGTGACACTTCTCTGGTTCCCAGGCTAACAGAAACTCAAAATTTACATTTTGAGTATGCTGCACCTGGCCAGGAAGCCACGGCAATAGAATACATTATGCATGTAAAATCTAGTAATTAACTCTTGTCCTAAGACAATAGAAAGAATTCCTTAATCCAGACATGTTTCCGACCTTGAGATCAAGCAGTCATGCATTGCTTTACTTATCACCTTTCTTCCAGCAGGGTGCACTGTGGTTACATTTTTGAAGCTCATAACATATAACAGTTTTCTTACATTTATTAACAGCCTGTGGATTACATTAATATTTACAAATGACATACAGTTATTGACAAAATTCTATCTAGCTAGGCTGGCAGCCTTCACAAGGCTTACAACAATGTCATCAAGAAAACTACAGGAAGCAGCAAGGGATTTCCTTTGCATCATCAGAAGGATTAGGAACCATGAAGGAATGGGAGAGTAATAATGATGCTTTCCCTCCATTTCCACTTGCCCAGGATGTAGCTTCTCATCAGCAGCATTTTCATAATTCACAGAGCAACGGTAAGCAGTTGTTTTATAATGACAGAAAGCGAGGGAGAGCAAGCAGTGAATACATTAACACGAGTAAGGAGGGACAGTTTCAGCACAGATATAAAAGGAGTAAATGGTGGTGACTGGTTATTTAGATACTTTGAACTTTTTTTTTACAGAATGAAAATGTGTTGAACTTTGATTTTGTAGTTGTTAATTTATCGGGTTTGGAATTAGACAATGAACATTTAGCACTGCTTAATTTGGGACTTAAATTTGTTCCTGCAGTTTTACCCAGACTGCTTGTTAACCGTGATGTTTTTCATTTTGTTCGTACGTTGCATTTATTGCATCATTTTTCTGGTTCTCAGGAAGCTATGTTTGACCGTGATGAAAGTTTTAGTGAATTTGATTCAGCACGATTATTTTTATGATAATTGTGAAGATAGTTTTCAGTCTTGAGTCTAGAGTGGGGGGATCAGTGGCTAATGCATACTGTTTAATACTACTCATATTAAGTACTTTTATGCCATAATTTATTAATGAACAGGCTCAACAATTTTCAGTAATGCTTAATTATGCAATAGAAAAGCTTCTCAAGAGTTCATAACCTAACTAAGTCCGAGTAGTATGTCTTGAAGGAACTTTGCATGAATAAAGAGCTAGTTTTTAAACCTGCTAATAAGGGAAATAAGATTTTATTATGCACTACACACAGTATATAAAAACGTGTTTTGAACAGCTTGGGGATGGTAGTGTATATGAAGAAGTTAAATAGATAAATATGTGGAGGCGATAAAGCAATATGGTGAGTTATTACAGAAGGGTATAGGTTAGGTTACTGTAGCAAGGAAGACATTGAAAAAAGATTACTACTGAGGGATGTAATATGGCTACTTTTTATTGTCTTCCTAAGATTCACAAGAATCTTTCTAATCCCTGGGATGCCCAATAGTATCAGCATGTAAATATTTTTTACACAATATTGGACTCTTACTTCAAGAATAGTTGTTTCCATTTGAAGCCAAGTTTCCATCTTATATTAGAGAAACCTCAGACTTTTTTTCTACTGTGGAGAGTAGAATGCCTGTACATAGAAAGTTTGATGATGGTCATTTTTTGCCTGGTAAAAGCGGTCACCCCCCCCCCCCATTTGTCTGCTTTGCCATATGGTGAATTTTTACATTTGTATAGACTGTGCAATAATGAACTTGATTTTTTTTAGGGAGGCTTTGAAGACAGTTGATATCATATCCTCTGGATAAAAACATAAGTGTGATGTAGAGTAGTCTCATTGTAAAGTTATAGGGGAAACTGGAGATGGTAGAGGGTATGTGAAAAATCTGGTTAATGTTTCAACTAATACTAGGTAAATTTTACTATGTGACAATGAGACTGAGAAGAAAAGAATATTTTGTTACCACCTATAGTGTGTTTAGTGATCAGTTAATGGATATTGTCAAATATTATTGTTTTTATTATAATTTTGTGATTTTTCGACCAAACTTTGCAAATTTCCTTAGTTTCCTACAAGCAGGGTAGGAATATAAAAGATATGCTAGTACATAGCAGTTTCCAGTCCCCCTACTGTTTCTACATTGGGATTTTTTTTGTTTGTGGTACTTTCCCTTGTGGGGTTTTATGTAAGCTGTCAGTACATAAAAAGAAATTTTCCCTAGGATTAATAGTGTGTTGTTTAACCCTGTAAAAAAGTATTGATGTAACACAGAAGGTGTTGTATGTACTCTTAGATGTCCCTGTGATCTTTTTTATGTGAGCGAGAATAGAAGATATTTTAAAGTTAGATTACAGGAACATGTTAGTAGGGGATATTGAAAAATCTAGATGCAAAAGTTCTATTGTGCTACATTTTCAGTCACACCATTAGATGAATCCATCTGGATTACAGTCAGTGATTCTTGAACAAGTAGTAATTAGATGTGGGGAAAATGTGATGTTAAAACAGACTTGCACAAAGAATCTATTTGTACATTGATGTATGGCACTTTAATGCCTTCAGACCTAAATGCTGAGTGTAACTGGCAATACCTTATTCGATAATTATTTAATGATTTACTTGTTTACATAGTCATATGCTGTTAATTTGTGAGATATGCTGTCTTTTTTTGAATGTTTCTACTCCTTGAAGGCTTGTTTGAGCCGAGGCGCTAGAGGTTTTTTACTTTTGTTTTTTTAAACTTTAATAATTTATTGTCCGTGGCCAGTAGGTTGTTTTTTTATTCTTTTCTTTTTTCTGTTATAGAATGATTTCACTACTGTAGACATGTGATGGTCAAAGGCTAGATTGCAGTCTGTGTATGTCCCTTAGTCCCTGACTATGGATCAACTCTAAGGGGTGTGTTGTCAATATGATGGTTACCAGGGGTAGATGACTTCCTGAAGGATACTCTTATGCATTTCTTGGCATTTAGTTTCAGTCCATGGCTCTGACACCAGTTGTTTGTCTGTCAATTCTTCCTGGAGAACATTTGTGCCAGTGTGGATTCAGTGACCTCTCCTAATTTGCAAAGTTAATGTTTTGATTGATTCTTTGTCATAAAAATGTTTGTACTGTTCATGCAGCTATTTCCATGTGGTTATTACATTTAAGAGATGAAGCTGTGGGTGGAGAAGGGGTGTGGAATGTGAAAAAGGCTGAAAAATGGAAGCTGCTAGTACCTTCAAGAGAGATGACCTGTACTCAGAGGAGACAGGTGAAATTACTTGAGACAGTTTTTTTCCTAGTAAGATAATGAGGGGAATGCAAACCTTATTTCCCAAGAGCAGAGTGTAGAGGGCATTTTGGACCAGGCAGAAACGCTGAGCAATTCATAGGTTCATAGGAGATTACTAGATTAATGGTTTAACAGCCCTTAGAAGCCTAGCTAGTATAACCTCATTTTACTCCATTTGTGATCCTTTCAAGGGTAAAAAGATGGCTTAGGATTGTGTATATGGTTTGAGTATTTTACAGATTTCCCCTGACCATAAGTGACTGACATATGTACTACCCTAGGTGTGAATGTGCGATTTCCCCATCCATGGATCTAAATTCTTTTTCGAGAGGACTAGGGTAGGGCTCTGTTTAACTTGAATAGAAAGCCTGTTCCAAAGAAGGGGTAATCTCTGATACACATCTGTCTCTCCAGCATGCTTTGAGTCACTGACGAGATTTAGATCCCCAGAGAGTGTGAAGCCCGTGCTGTTTGTCTTGCTGATGTGTGTAGCAGCTCCATCAGGGCTGGATTTGTGAGTGCCTTGTAGGTTAGACATAGGTCACCCCTTAATAGTTGGTAGGAGACCAAGTAAAGGGATAGGACTTTTAGTTTATCCATGTAAGACATGTTGTTAACGACCTGTATTTTCCTTGTGAGGAACCTCTGGGGTCACTTCAGTTGTGCCCATCAAGTATATGCCAAATGGCGTTGGTCTTAATTAATGGTATAATGAGGGCCAAGTGCAGTGGGACTATAACTTCCTTGAGTCAAGATGCCATACCTTTACTTACAAGTTGTGCCACATTGAATGACTTTTTCTCCACTGTGGACACATGGCAGTCAAAGTTCAGGCAATTATCTGTGTATTGAGAGTATACTCTTAGGGGTGTGCTATTAATGTTGTAATTTGCATAGATCTTTAGCTTCCCATAGGGTATGATAATGCATTTTTTCACATTAAGTTTTATGCCATGGCTCCGACACCAGTCATTTGTCTGACTTAGACTCTCCTGAAGGTTATCTATGTCATTGGTGGATTCTGTGATTGCCACCAGCTTGCAGTCATCAGCAAACTTTGTCATCCAGAGACCTTCTACATTAGCCTTGATTTCAGAGAAGTATATTCCAATCAGGAGTGGTCCCAGCACTTAGCTTTGTGGTACACCACTAATAACTGGCCTCTTGCTGGATCTGGATTCACCCACTTTACCCACGTGTCCTGTGAGCCAATTGGTTATCCATCTGGTGATATAGGGATTTATGCCCAGTTTTTGTGAATTTATAATACCTAAGTGTGGGATTGTGTCAAATACCTTGGCTAGTTCAAGGTAGGCAGTATGCCCTGTTTTGTCCTCCTCCATGGCTCTAGTGACTTTTTCACAAAAGTCTGCCATATTTAGTAGGCATGACCTGCCCCTGACAGCCAAATTTGGTTGGGTCCAGTATTTGGTGGTTTCATATGTCATTTTTTATCAGGTCCATGATTATTCTTTCCATGGATTTATATGTGAAATTAGTCAAACTTATGGGTCTGTAGTTACCTGGGTCAGTTGATGATCCCCTTTTGTATACTGGGGGTGACCGTTGCGGTCTTCCACTCTACCAGGATAAAGCCAGTCTGGAGACTGTGGTTAAATGGAGGTCCCAGTGGGCCTGACTGATCCTGATTCAAGCTGTTTAAGAGGCAACCTGGTATGTTCCAGCCCTGTTGAAGCCATGTTTTTAGCTTTAGCAAGTGCAGTGGCAACTTGTTCTTTAGTGTTAATTGGTGGGGGAGTAGTGGAGGGTATTTCTTGGGGGATAACTTGAGGGGGGGTGAAACTTGTGCTGAATTTATTATCCATCAAATTTGTTGCATCTTCTGGCTGAGTGTAGGTGATGCCGTCCACAACTAATTCTGCACATTGTTGGGTTTTGCCCATAAGATTACGGATGTAACTGAAAAATGCCTTATGATTATCTTTGGCTTTGGAGGCTATTTTTGCTTCAAAGTGTGCTTTCAGAGACTTGACTAGTTCCTGATTTGTTTGTTTAGATTATTGAAGGGCTCTTTGTTCTGTTGTGCACATTCCTTGCTCCTTCTCAACAGGATTTTCTTTCATTTCTTGTGCAACCTATTAATACCAGGGATCCACCAGGTGACTTGTTTTTGCAGTTTGACCTGGGCTTATCTCGGACCAGTATTGCCATTTTTATGCAGTTGTTTATGTGGTCATATAGAGCTTTTGTGTGCACCTCTGCATAGGCTTCTCTGTTTTCTGAGTTTGGGGGAGCTTGGAAATTAGCTATGCTGTTACTTAATAGGAGGTAGTTTGCCTTAGAAAAATTATTAATGTTTTTGAAGTTGGGTAGCTAGTCTAGTTTTATCTTTATTTCAAGGGAGACCACTTTGTGATCTGATCTTAACAGTGAAGACATGACACTTATGGGGAAGGACTGAAGTGCTCACCCATATCATCGAGTACCAGAGCTAGGATATTTCTACCCCTAGTGGTTTGGTCAAAATGCTCCATAATATTTGAGTTTACAAAGTCGACAAGTCTATGGGCCTGTATGTCTATGGTTGTGTATGCCTCCCAGTTAGTGGAGGAGTAGTTAAAATCACCCATGAAAATGGTATTGGTCTGAATGGTAAGTGATTCTAGTAATTTAAGGTATGATGTATGGGTTTTCTGGTTCATGGTGCGGGACCTGTAGCTAGCAAGAATATGGTAATGAATTTTTCCCATGGTTAGTTGGATATGGAGTAGCTCAAGCATGTCATGTTTTTTGACCAGCCTTGAGATGTGCTTATCCTTCATGTAGATAGATGCACCTCAGCCCTTTGCTTGTTTGTGCTCAGTGGGTGGTTAGAACGTATGAAAGGTGTTATACCCTTGCACAGCGGGAGTAATTTCCATGGCTTTGAATCATGTTTTGAACTGCACAGACACCCGCATTCTCCAGGGTGAGGAGCATTTCTAGACATTGCAGTTTTTTGTACAGACTCCTAGCACTGAGCAAGTAACACCTTTAGCTTGTCCTGAGTAGCTTTTGGTATGTTGGAAGGTTTGTCTATTTGGCAGTGCCTAAAAATGACAGCACGGAGTGGGTAATGTTTTGACCAATATCTGAAAGTCTCATGTTGACAGGTGAAGACAATCCCTGACAGTGCAGTGTAGCCTGTCAACCACGTCCTCCCAGGCTAACAAGTGTTGGACTCTTTTATAATGACACAAGTAGCTAAGCCACTTGTTACAGTGAATCATTTTCTGCTGGTGTTGTGGCATCATCCTTCGAGACAGTAGAACGCTGCTCAATGCTAGGCTCATACCTGCTTGTGACACACTGCTCAATGCTAGGCTCATACCTGCTTGTGACACATTCTGAGAGCTCAATCATGTCTCTCTTCATATAGTCCAAGGAGATACATCTTGGTCATTCATGCCCACATGAACTGTGACAGAGTCATACTGGTATTTGGGAGTGAGTGACCTGAGTGCTTGCATGATCTGGTGAATCTTGGCCGATGACAGGCAAATATCTGTAAACCTATTCTTGTCCAGCCTGGTTAGAGGAACATCAGTATGCCTCACAATGGAGTCTACTATGATCAGAATATTGGGTTTTGGAGCCTTTCACCTTAAGTACTTATTAGGAGAGACACTATGAGATGTGGCTCGTGTTGTGATGGGAATTGTTTGATGTTCTTCGTGTTTCACTGTTGCAGTCATCACACTTTGGTTATCCCTGCCAGGGTAGCCCTCGGCTGGCCCGAATACCAGAGACTTAGTATTTCTGCATCGATTGCTGTCACTTGAGGACTGACATCAGGTCATCAGTAGTATTAAGGCAGCCAGTGACATTACATCAGTCTTTCTTGCTGTGGAGCCCAAAGCAAAAGCAGTTTGCACGAGTGCTGGTCGGCCACTACCTGAGTTTTCATCTCCGAATTTAAGTTGAAGTCTTCTAAAGCCAAGTACCCTGTTGGGATCCTTTTTTTTTTTTTTTTCACTAACCAATGTCAGAAAAAATTAATAATTGCCTTGCCTGTGGAAAGCAAATACCACACCAAGACTTCCACTCTTAGTGTGTCACTTGTTTAGGCCCAGACCACGACGTCCCCCTTTGTCGCTTCTGTGCTTTGTTCAGTGCCAGAACTATCTGTCGTCAGGCCCTTATTGTAGCCAGATATTTTCGTTTACAGTCCTCTAATTCCGATATGGCTTCGGTAAGCCATCCGACAGCATATCTTCCAAAAAAAGTAAAGATGATGACAGAGACAGACCGCACAGGTCCAAACCTACCGATGATGCTTCCGTAAAGCTAGTCATCAGTCCTCTGGTACGTAGGCGCTTTTGCAGCCCCTGATGGCCACTTCAGTTGATTTGCAGGCCGCTACCGAGACTGTTTCTGCTACAAAACTCTTCGACTAAGGATACTGTGGTTATCTCTCCCTTGGATGGGTCCGGAGCCGCTGAGCAGGCACAGGTTCCTAGGAAGTCCATATCTCGACACAAACAGATGTCTTCTTTCATGACTACAGTTCTTTCAAAAATGACCACGTTTCTTAGGCCCGGGGTTCAAACCACACCCAAGAAACCGACGACCCACTCTCAGGCGCCTGCTACCTTGCCTCAGTCTCAAATGCTTAAAATGGCGGAAGACCTTATCATGCTGATTAGGGGAAGCCAAGTACCCCCTCAAAAAGGAAAAGAGATCAGTCCCCTGTAGTTTGTCTGAACAAGAGTCAGATGAATCTGATGCATTTGACTATGAAGACATGTAACCCCTTTCCACTTATGAGGATTCTGATACAAAGGACTCCATTCCTTCAGCCTCTCCCCCAGAGGATTTTTCCTTTGGGGAAACCCTGCATACTTTAAGGGAGCATTTCCAGTGGGAGAGTCAGGACTACCCTTCCAGTGGGAGAGTCAGGACTACCCTCAGTCTAAAAAGAGACTCAGGAAATTCCTTGAACTTCCGCAACACAGTCCTGGATGTTGTGGAGGATGTTTTCCTTGAATCCAGCTTGACTCTTGACACCCTACCTCCTGTTCCCAGAAAATCAGATAGGTAGTATAGAGTCCATGACTCACACAGATATCTTTTTAAAAATCCAACAGCTGACTTTGAGGTCAGTTCTCAAGGGCCAAAAGGGATTAAAGCAACCTCTGCTAAGAATCCTGCCCCCTCAGACAGGGATTCCTGAGCATTGGACAGATGGGGTAAAAAAGTATACACCTCAGCTACTCTTGCTGTCAGGGCACTACATTACCAGATGTCCTTCAAGGATGCATCTGCAGTCCTAACATATGGGTTGTCCTGCCTCAGGCAGCCCTTCGGTCGGCCGGATTCCAAAGTCTGGGTCTGGCCTCGGCTGATGTCGCACTTCACCCGACGTCATAGCTGCTGTTTGTTGGGTATAAAGGCATCAGCCGACGCCATTTTCCTCAGTCTTTCTTGCTGCGCGGTGCCCGAAGCAGAAGCTGTTCGCAAGTGCCGGTCGGTCAGATCCAGAGATTTCTACTACCGAAGACTTCTAAAAAGCTAAGTACCCCATTGGGGACTCTTTCTTGCCTCAGCCGATGTCAGACAAAGTAAATAATTATTTAACTTGTGGGAAACAAATACCTCATAAGGATTTTCACTCTTACTGCCTTCCTTGCTTAGGCCCAGACCACGATGTATCAGCTTGTCTAGCCTGTGCTTCCTTCAACCGACGGACGCTTAGACGTCGGTCGGAGTTTGCAGAGGAGTTTTTTGGTCCCGCTTTTGCATAAAAAATGCCGTCGGAGACTCCGACTACACAATTAGTTAAAAAGCGCAAGTAAAAGGACCGGCACTCGCGGTCCGCGGTTTCGGCTGAAACCACGGTTAGGCCAACCGCGAGTGTCTCTGTTTCAGCTGTAACCGAGCCCTCTGTTCTTCCTTCGGCCGAAAGCATGCCTCCGATAGCCGAGGCCTCACACAGCATGGCTGAATCTGCTACTGAATTTACTGCTACAGAAGCAGGCACCCAGGATTTGTCAGACACTATTCCTTTAGACATATCTACCCCTGCAAATGGGGCTGCTAGACCCCCTGCATCTATGTCTATCAAGGCTTTTGCCAGGGCTAAAGCAGCTAAATCTTCTAAGGCCTTACCTGCTAAATCTCCCTCACAAAGGCCTACCTCTAGTTCCCAAATACTCAGCCTGGCTGAGGATCTCATTTCTTTGATCAGGGGATCCCAACCTCACCCAGACAGACCTCTCGGCCCCCTCCAGATAAGAGGCCTAGGACTGAACCCCCGGAACCTGTCTCTACAGACTATTCCTCGGATGACTCAGACCCTCACGAAGGCCCATATTCTCCTTATGAGGATTCTGATGCAGAAGACTCCATTCCTTCTGCTTCTCCTCCTGAAGAATTTTCTTTTGGGGAAACCTTACATGCTATGAGGGAACACTTCCAATGGCAGGGCCAGGATTTTTCAGATTCAAGGAAAAGGCTAAGGACTTTTTACACTTACCACAGCATAGGCCTTTAGCCATTCCTCCAGTACTAACAGTTGTTGATGATGCATATAATGATGCCTGTACTGCCCCTGATTCTCTTCCTCCGGCCCCTGCCAAGCCTGACAGATATTATAGGGTTCCGGACACACACTACCATTTGTATAAGGCTCCTGTTGCAGACCCTGAAACCATTTCACAGGGCCCTAAAGGTGTGGCAGCTGCCTCTGCCAAAACCCTCTTCCCTCTGAAAGGGAATCTAGAGCATTAGAGAGATGGGGTAAAAAGGTTTATACTTCTGCTACTCTTTCGGCCAGGGCCTTAAACTGTCAATTTCACATGATTCAGTACCAGGAATTTTTGTTAGACCAGCTAAATAAAAAACTGTCCTCTCCTGAACCTATAGACCACATGTCCCTTCAGGATTTGGTACATAACTCTCAGCAGGTCAGTAACCATTTTTTAAAATGTGGCTATGATGCACTGGAGGCTTCCTTTAGATCAGCTATGACTGGCACAGTGATTCGAAGGCATGCCTGGTTAAAAGAACAATCCTTACTAGACCATGTTAAGTCAAAACTCCTAGATGCTCCCATGGAGAAACAAAGTTTGTTTGGCTCCCCTGCACAGGAGGTTCTAAAGAAGGTGGAAGAAAAAGCAAAATCTGTCCAAACAGTCAAGGATTTCTTACAGGTCCAACCTCCGAGGTTTAGCAGAAATTGGCCTTCGAAGAATTGGTCCTTTCCAGACAACTCCAGAGCACAGAGAGGCAGAAATAGACGCCCTAGAGGCAGAGGTCAATCTAGGGGTGCCTACAGGGGACGTCAGTGGCAACCTACCAACCAGAGAAGTACTGCTACAGATTCAACTACAACCACTTCCACAGGGCAGACACAATGACTTGGCTCTGGTTCCGCCTACCAGGGAACAACTGGAAGCACCCTTGGGCGGAAAGCTAGCCTTATTTTCCGACAACTGGCATTACAGGAGACAAATGGACTTTACAAACAATAGACAAGGGCTACAGGTTTCACTTCCACACTCTACCAAAAAAGAGAGGAATGCCAAACCTACCACCAAGCCAAAAAACAGATGCTCTAAGACAAATCAACAACTTACTAAGGATGAGAGCTATAGAAAAGGTACCGCCTATGGAGCAAGGCCAAGGATTTTACTCCAGGCTTTTCCTTGTACCAAGAAAAGAAAATAAATGGAGACCTATTCTCGACTTGTCCGCACTGAACACATACCTCATTGTGCCAAAATTCAAAATGCTGACCCTCCAGCAACTTCTTCCCATGCTGGGCAAGGAGTCTTGGCTGGTGACTCTAGATCTCAAGGAGGCATACCTGCATGTCCCTATACGACCAGATTGCAGAAGACACCTCAGATTTCTTGCAGGATCAGAGCATTATCAATTCTCAGCATTGCCCTTTGGCTTATCTACTGTGCCCAGCGTATTCACGAAATGCCTGGCATCAGTAATTGCTAATTGCAGGCTTCAGGGAATTCAAATTTACCCATACCTGGACGACTGCCTAATACAAGCGGACAACAAGGAAAAATTAACAAAAGATTTGGAAAATGTCATACAACTGTTGCAAGCCTTGGGATACACAGTCAACATGCAAAAGTCAAGACTAGTACCATCCCAAAGGATAACATTCTTGGGTGCAGAACTGGATACATCAACTCAAATGGCTTTTCTCACAGAAGAAAAACAAAAGCAACTACCAGTCTACTTCATGACATTAACAACACAAACTCAGCTTACTGCAAGGAAAGTCCTGCAAGCCCTGGGTTACATGGCATCCTGCATAATATTGGTTCCATGCCAGATTGCATATGAGGAAGTTGCAATGGTACCTAAGGAATGTATGGTCTCAACACAAGCACAGTCTAGAAGCCCAGATTCCAATAATCCCATGCCTGAAGCAAGAATTCCTGTGGTGGGCTCAGGCCTGTCGGTTGAACAGAGGATTGCCTTTCCACAAACCTCATCCAAGCCAAACCATCACCACGGACGCCTCAAACCTAGGATGGGGGCACACATGGTGGACAAGTGTATACAAGGCCTATGGACCCAAGACCAGCTGAATCTACACATAAATCTAAAGGAGATGCTGGCAGTGAAACATGCGATTCAGGCATTCAGACCACTCCTTCAACAGGGTCATCTGCTGATAAGGACGGACAATACCACAGTCATGTGGTACATCAACAAACAGGGAGGTACACATTCATATCCTCTATGCCGGATGGCAATGGACCTGTGGAATGTGGCCCTGAATCTCAACATTCAACTTCAGGCCAGATTTGTACCAGGAAAAGAAAACTCTCTAGCAGACACCTTAAGCAGAACTACCACGGATGCTCACGAATGGATGCTGCATCCAGATATCTTCAAAGCCATAACAAAGAAATGGGGACTACCACAGATAGACCTGTTCGCCTCCCCACACAACCACCAATTGAAGAAATTCTGCACAAGAGCATACCACCCACTTGCTTGGAGGGTGGACTCCCTTTCCTTCAGCTGGAAAAACCTGATAGCATATGCATTTCCACCTCTTCCCTTGATGTACAAAGTTCTACTGAAGATCAGAGAGGATCAACCAAGGGTAATTCTGATAGCTCCAGACTGGCCGAGGCAACATTGGTACCCGCTACTGAGGAGCATGTCTCTGACACACACATGGCCACTACCTCTATGCCCCTTACTACTAACACAGGACAACTACAAGATCCTACATCCAAACTTGAAAACACTGCAGCTAGCTGCCTGGAATATTGCATAAAACAAAATAACCCAGGTTTATCTCAGAGGGTTAAGGACATTATCCTGGAGGCACGCCGACCCTCCACAAGGAAGACTTATTCAGCCAAGTGGAAAAGATACCTCATTTGGAGTGCAGCAAAGGGAGAAAATGTCTCATTGGCAAACATAGCACACATCCTGGAATATTTAGCAGAGCTGTTCCACAATGGCCTGTCTTACTCCTCCATTAAGATTCATGCATCAGCAATTTCAGCAGAATACAACATGGATCCTCCTGTCTTCTCTCATCCTCTACTCAGGCAGTTCTTGAGAGGAATCAAAATGTAAAACCTCCAAGGAAACCACCTTTACCTACATGGGATCTCAACTTTGTGCTGGAAAAGTTAACACTTCCCCCTTTTGAACCAGCAGCAACAGCAGAATTACAATTCTTGTCTTGGAAAACTGCTTTCCTGCTAGCAATTACTTCAGCAAGAAGGGTATCTGAGTTACAGGCATTAATGGCAGTACAACCCCTCCTTATCTTCCATCAGGACAGAGTCTCTCTGAGAACTAACCCTACCTTTATGCCAAAAGTGGTCTCCAGAGTATCATTGAACCAAGCGATTCATTTACCTACATTCTTCCCCAACCCACAGAACAGGGGGGAAAGACTGCTACATACCTTGGATGTACACAGACAATTACGCTACTGTCTGGACAGAACTAGGACCAGCAGAAAAACTGACCAGTATCTGGTAGCATATGCAACAGGAATGCAAGGAAAAGCAATTTCAAAACAGACAATCTCAAAATGGATAGGAAATTGCATTCGATTTTGCTATTCTTTTCATGGAAAGACAACTCCTGATAATATCAGACCTCATTCCACAAGAGCTACAGCCACCACTACAGCTTTCCTACGAGGAGTGGCTACCAAAGACATTTTAGAAGCTGCTACTTGGAGCTCCGTGCATACATTTGCCAAGCATTATAATCTACCCTTATACTCTAGATCCCGAGCAGGTTTTGCAACTGCTGTTTTGCAAGGGATCTTAACTACACCATCTTTATCTTAGTGCCTCCTCCCCCAGTTTGGCTATGGTATTCTACCCATATGTTAGGACTGCAGATGCATCCTTGAAGGACATAGTACAGTTTTGTACCTACCATAAATGTAGATGTCCGATAGGTATGCATCTGCAGTCAGGATTACCCACCCTCCTTCCCCTCTGTGGTATTCCTAGGGTATTTACCCCTCTTTAGCTAGCTGGGGGAATCTATTATGGTGTATTTGTTTTTATATATGTATATATATATATATATATATATATATATATATATATATATATATTTTTTTTTCCTATTGTTTGCTCTCTACTGTTTGGAATTATTTGCATTTATCCAAATTTAGCCTTCCTAGAGGGCACCTGGCATCTGGGGCAAGAAACACTGAGGAAAATGGCGTCGGCTGATGCCTTTATACCCAACAAACAGCAGCTATGACGTCGGGTGAAGTGCGACATCAGCTGAGGCCAGACCCAGACTTTGGAATCCGGCCGACCGAAGGGCTGCCTGAGGCAGGACAACCTATATGTTAGGACTGCAGATGCATACCTATCGGACATCTACATTTATAGTAGGTACAAAACTGTACTTTCCATATGCTGAAATTTCAGCAACATACCTTGGAACTCCTTAAAAAAATTCTTCCTTTCCTGCTTGGGTAGAATCTAAAGATTTACAAGACTTAATGCGTTCTGCAAGTCAAGTAACTAAACACACCTTGCACTGTGGTTTTGATGCCCTAGAAGCTTCTTGCAGGGCAGCAGTCACTGGATCTGTCATTAGAAGACATGCATGGCTTAAGGAACGACCCCTGCCAGACCATGTAAAATCTAAATTGTTGGATTCCCACTTGCACAAAGTTAACTTGCAATTTATTTGGCACTAAGGCAGAAGAGGTCTTAAAAAAAATGATGGAAGAAAAAGCAAAATCAATGCAAACAGTTAAGGATTTCCTACAGGTCCAACCCCCCCAGGTTCAGCAGGCATTGGTCCTATCCTGTTTCAAGTAAACCGACCCAGCCTAGGCACCAAGCAGTGCACTACCTCCACTTCAAAACAAGGGAGTTCTAAGCCACCCCCTTATGGTAAGAACTCACAATGACTCCCCTCCCCCACTGTGTCCCCTCTCTGCCCACCTTCACTTACCCCTAGGAGGAAAACTCTCCTATCGCTTGAGCACCTGGGCCACTATTACCAAGGACCAATGGGTTCTGAACATTGTCTCAGGGATACAGATTTTCTTTCTACACCCTTCCAACCTCAAAAGGGTTCCCAGATCTGCCACCAAATCAGTGGGCAGAGGCTCAAAAGCAAATGCTTTCCCTGCTCTCTGTGAGGGCAGTAGAGCACGTTCCTGCAGAACAGATAGGCCAAGGCTTCTATTCCAGACTTTATCTGGTGCCTAGAAAAGAGGGCAACTAGCGCCCCATCCTCGATCTATCCATTCTAAACACCTTCCTGGTGATCCCAACATTCAAAATGCTCACCCTCCAGCAGCTGCTACACATGCTCTCCAAGGATGCTTGGCTAGCCATCCTAGATGTAAAAGAGGCCTACCTCCACATACGTGTCAGGGAATCATGCAGGAAATATCTCCACTTCAGGGCAGGATCTCAACACTTTCAGTTCTCTGCCCTTCCCTTTGGCTTATTATTGCTCCCAGAGTTTTCACAAAATGTCTGGCTCTGGCCATTGCCTTTTGCAGACAAAGAAATATTCAAATTTACCCATACTTAGATGACTACCTTATTCAGGCAGACAGCCAGGAAAAGCTGCTCAAGCACCTGGCCTTTGTAAAGAACCTACTAACCTCCTCAGGGTACACAATCAACAAAAAGAAATCCAAACCGGTGTCCACCCAAAGGATAATCTTTCTGGGAGCAAGTCTGGACACAGCATCCCAGATGGCATGCCTTGCACCACAGAAACAAACTTTCCTGACAGCCTACTTCTCTCAACTAGCCACCAGGCCCCAGCTATCTGCAAGGAAGATCCTGCAAGCTCTGGGGTTCATGGCATCTTGCATATTACTCATTCCATATGCCAGAATGCATAGGAGGAAACTTCAATGGTACCTAAAGAGCCTTTGGTGTCAACACTCTCAAGACCTGAAAATTCTTCTACCTATAAATCCTTGCTTCTGAAAGGATTTCCTTTGATGGGCAACAGCATGCTCCCACAACAAGGGACTGCCCTTCTCCCCCACCCCCCGCCACACAGACCCTCACCACCTACGCGCCAGACTATGCTTTGGGTGCACACCTGGACGGCAGGTGCATAAAGGGCCAGTGGAGCCCACAGCAAATCCCTCTGCACATCAGTCAAAAATATATGATGGCTGTGCAACCCACCTTGATAGCTTTCAAACCCCTTCTCTCTCTCCAGGGGTTCTCCTGATCAAAACAGACAACACAACTGTCATATGGTACAGCAAGCAGGGAGGGACTCACTCCTACCCTCTATGCAGGCTGGCCATGACCCTTTGTCTCACAGCCTTTTCCATGCAGCTACACCTGTTAGCACAATTCCAACCAGACTCTTTCAACACTCTGGCAGACCAATTAAGCAGAAACCTTCTGGACCCACATGAGTGGCAACTAGTACCTTCACCCTAATAACTCAGAAATGAGGAACCCCGAAGGTCGACCTCTTTGCCTCCCACAGCAACCATCAGCTCAGCAATTTCTGCACCAGGGAGCTTCACTGCATGACTTGGAAAGTGGATGCCCTGTCCTTCCCCTGGGTCAGTCTGTCGGTCTATGCCTTTTCTCCCCTACCTCTCATCCCCAGGGTACTGCTCAAAATAAGGGAGAAAAAACCAAGGACCATTCTTATAGCTCCAGACTGGCCCTGACAACGTTGGGTACCCCTTGCTGCGCAGCCTGTCCCCACTGCCTCCATGGCATCTTCCTCAGATTCCAAACCCCCTGACCCAGAGGAAAGGGGAATTCATGCATCCCCAATTGCAGACACTCCATTTGGCTGCTTGGCTTATTCCCTAACCCCGAACCTAACTGCCATCCTCAGTAAACCGGTTCTGGGTGTTATCCATGAGGCCAGATGTCCTAGCACCAGAAAGTCTTATGCAGATAAATGGAAAAGGTTCTTCACCTGGATCCAGGCTAAGGGAGCCAGTACGGCACAGCCCTCCATCCCTCTCATGATGGATTACTTAGCTGACCTACTACACAGTGGTCTCTCTTTCTCCTCTATAAAAATTCATGCCTCTGCTATTTCTGCTCATTTTATCACTGAGCAGCCCCTTTTCTCACACCCTTTGATCAAACAGTTCCTCAGAGGGGCTAGCAACCTGAGGGCCCCCAGAAGGGCACCAACACCAGTCTGAGATCTTAACTTTGTCTTGGAAAAGCTCACCCTGCCCCCTTTCGAACCAGCTTCTTCTGCAGAGCTAAAATTTCTCTTCTGGAAGACAGCATTCCTTCTGGCCATCACTTCAGCCAGAAGATTCTCTGAGCTGCAAGCACTCATGGCTGTGGAACCCTTCATCATCTTCCATAAAGACACAGTATCCCTCAGAACTAACCCATCCTTCATGCCCGCGGTGGTGTCCAGTGTGGCTCTCAACTAATCCATTCATTTGCCCACCTTCTTTCCTAATCCCCAGAACAAGGGGGAAAGGATTCTTCACTCTTTAGATGTGCACAGACAGCTCAGATTGTATCTGAACAGGACTAAATCCTTCAGAAAGTCTGATCAATTGCTGGTTAGCTTTGCTACAGGGGCAGAAGGCAAAGCCATCTCCAAGCAAACCATTTCCAAATGGATAGCACACTGCATCTATTTCTGCTACAAACCGCATGGAAAACCTCCCCCCAAGGGGGTCAGGACACACTCCGGAGCAGCCTTCACCTCTGCAGCTTTCCTCCGAGGAGTCCCCACCAGGGACATCCTGGAGGCTGCCACCTGAACATCTGTTCACACTTTTACCAAGCATTACCACCTGCCTCTGTTCTCCAAATCCAGGGCAGGGTTTGCCTCTGCAGTCTTGCAGGGCATCCTAGCCAGCCCCTAGTTTCCTTGACTGCCTCCACCCATTTCCTCAGCTTTGAGAATCTATGTGATGACTGCAACAGTGAAACCTGAAGAACATAGTACAGTTGTGTACACTTACCGTAAATGTAGACGTTCAAGTGTATTCACTGTTGCATGCCTGGTTTCCCTCCACATCCCCCTTGTTCACTTTCTCCTTTTATTACCATTCTTCCTTGTTGTTCTCATTTCCTTACAAGGGACATATTGGTATTTATTTTCCACTGGTGGGTTTCTTCCACCAGAACCTGGCCTCCTACTTTGGGGCTCCTGACAGGTTGGGACAAGAAAAACTGATGTAATGGTGTCGGCTGCCTTACTTTATACTACTTGACACCCTGATGTCAGTCCTCAAGCCACAGCAACCAACGCAGAAATACTAAGTCTCTGGTATTCGGGCTGGCCGAGGGCTACCCTGGCAGGGATAACCCAAATGTGATGACTGCAACAATGAATACACTTGAACATCTACATTTATGGTAAGTGTACACAACTGTACTTTTGCATGCATTCTGATGACTGCACCTGAGAAGCCTTTGAGGTTTGGGTAAGTTACATGTGAGCATCTGTGCACATGAGGGTCTGTGTATGTGGCCCTTTGTGGGTGCGGTGATATATGTGTGTGTGTGTGTGTGTGTGTCTCTCTGACAACCTGTTTTTGCCTTTTTGTGTCTGTATTTGAGTGTCTGGCCTCCAGTGTCAATGTGCAACTACATCTTTTACATACTGTATTTGTCTGTCTGAGAGTTAAGTGGTTGTCTATGTGCATAAGGCAATTCCTACATTGCCTTAGGGTGCCCATGCCCACCAAGCTAGATGCAGAGATAGCAGGAAAATGCCGATCCATAATGCAGGTTCTAATGTGTACTTCGAAAGGGCTAGGAGTCAAGGGTGTTTCTAACCAGACAAAAGATGGGTGCTTACTTAGGTGTAATCTACTGTTAACCTATTCAGCGAAACTGCCCAGTGCTCAAACCAGATGCTGTTTGAGCAGAGATGGCCCTGGGTACTGTAATAATGTACTGTAGACCTAAATAGTCGTAACTAAATGTGTCTGTGCTCCTCATTGTGCAAACTAGCTGCCCCACGAGTAGCACAGGACTAAGGTAAAGTTCTGAGAGAGTTTTTCTAGGGAAATTTCAACTTCCGGTGAGTGCATATGTACAAGGCACCACTTCTGGTGAGTGCACATGTACAAGGCACCACTAATAGCCACTGTGTGAAGAGCAGCTTTACAGAAACTCGAGACTTGTATACAGTCAGAAAAAAAGCAAGTTTTACACTAACTTTGCCCCAAGACCAGTCAGGTAAATACAAAATGAGCTTTCTATCCACAATTCCCAGCTCAGGTAGGTGAAATTAGTCCTCTTTTGCCAAAAGAGTGCAGACTTTGACCCTCTTAATGTTAAACGACTGGTTTGTAGCCCATGTGATGCCTAATACTAGCTAAAAATCACTGGATACAATATACTTACTTAAACACATAGCCCTTACAACACTTAAGTGCAACCTTTAAAGAAGTACAAAAAACAATAAATAGTACAGAGATCTTTCACAGTATAATGAAAACAATTAGAGCAAGTGCAAAATTATACTTAAATTAATTTGACTTGCCAAGGATGGCTTCCTTAACAAGTCTGTCAAAGTCTCTGCCATAGTCCCCAAACAATGAGCAGCTCTGGATAAGTAAGCTTTGTTTACTGTTTAGCAGAAATGCTTTTACCACACCAGTCAAGCCGTAATGGATTACTTTTGCTTGCCAAAACAGAGTACAATGCAAAAAAAAAAAAAAGTGTCAGAGGGTATGGTAGAGATCAGCTTTTAATGTCTGGATTGTGAAGAATATTTTGGAAGTGGGGGGTGAAGAGTGATTTACTTAGTTGAGAATGGGGTAGCATGACATCTCTAATCAGATAAGCTGCCTTAAAGGTGCTGTGAGAACTTTACAGGGCATGAGGTTCTGCAGCCTCTCTGTTGGCTGGTTGCATAAATAGTGGTGGGAAGGCTGACAGCATAGTGTGCAAAGTTTAGAGATGTCCGTGATTGAGTGGGAGAGGAACTGTGTACTGGTGGAGTTGATATCCTTGTGATGTAAGTTGATGGGAAGATTACTGAAAAAAAAGGTTAGGTGTTTTAAAGATCGGAATGCAACATGTGTATCAGCACTGGTTCGCCACAGGGAAATACTGGGTCAGAGCTGAGGTGGACTTTGGGATAAGATGTAATATTTGTGTACATTACTAAGGTGGTCTATTTTATTGTAACAAACATTTTTAGTGAAACAAGGAGTGAGAAATGGGAAGGCATGACAGAATTTGCTATGGTAATGGTAGACAGAGGGCAATATATGGGGTGAATTACTCCAGCAGGTATTTTGATCAGCCTAGTACAACATGGAGCTATTTTAGGTGTGATTCTGTTCACTGCTTTCTTTGCAGAGGATCTACTTATTTGATGATGCCTTGTTCTCCTGGGAAAAGTTAGAGAGTCAGAGTAGAATGTAACCAAAACAGACTGGTGGTGTGGTCCAAAAATACCCCTAAAAGTTTTGTTGTGCAGAAAATCAAAACTAATGTGCTGTGTGAATGGACTTCCTGGAGAGAGAACTGTGTAGAAGAGGAGAGTGCAAGTAAAGTAGATAAGGAAAATACGAAAGGGTGAGTAGTCAGTGCGACTAGAATGGCAAAATCATTGCTGTGGATTGTCCTACAAGGCAAACTGAGTTTGAGATGCAGATATATTGGTCTGACTGTAGAGGGTTTTGACCATTACTTCTTTGGAATTAGGCACAGTTTAGAACTTTAAAAAGAAGCAAAGTCTTGGGAGTACATGCCAATGTGACAAAAATGATAGGTTATAGAGAGGAACAGACCAAGATCAGGGTGCAAGGTTTAGTCTTACGTAATCTATATGCAAAAGGGAGTGAATGTATACATCTTCTGATTATGCAAGGTAGTCTAAGGTAAGATGGTGGCGGGGCATGATAATGAGTTGATTTTCAAAGGTGGAGAAGAGATTAGCTGATGCAGCACACCCTGTTGCAAGTCTCAGGGGTGTGCACTGCTGCATGAAGGCTCCCACTGGGAGCGGCAACAGGTGGGATGAGTAAGACAATAAAAGAAAGAAAAACATATTAACTGGGTAAGTCCACTAGAAACTGTTTCTTTTTCAGGGGTGACTTGAGAGGAACTTGTGGTCAAGTGACTGAGTTACAGATAGAGGCTAGCAAAAACTTAACATAGAAGTATTACTGCTTTTCCCTGTTCTGGTTAGTACTTCATGAGACGCCCTACAGCAGAATTAGTGTGCTCTCCTTGTACACTTAAACATGTCTTTTCTTGTGTTGAGATTGTGTATCCTAATGTCACTTCTATTTAGACAACAGAAACTGGACTTTGATTTGTTAGCAAACTTTTCATTTGCAGAATATGTAGAATCCCCCATTGTGGACATTTAACAGTTGTAAGTAAAGTGAATTGCTGATGAAGAAAAACTTATCTGTATACCATGGCATGTGGTTGTTGATCTGCCGGAGAAATAATTTTCTCCATCAGTAAATATTTTTGGCTGTTTGTTACAAAAAAGTTAAAACTTTTTCCAAATGGTGTTGCCAGTTAATTTAGTCTGTGAACTCAAAGCTTTGCCTACACTGATGCCATGGAGTTTAATGCGTGTCCATAGACATTAATGGACACAGCATTGCACATGCTTACTCCAAGGTGATATCACTGTGGGATAGCCTAAATGTGTTTGGACCATGGTTTTAATAAACTACTCATGAAGCTCTTTTATTTATTTATTTTTTTTAATTATGGTGCAAAAATGTAAGGAATAACAGCAAAGAAAAATGCATTGCTGCATTTGTTAGATGCGACCACATAGTTCTGAACAGCTGCAAAATACTTTAATTTACCAAAAAATGAACCCCCTCTCCCCTCCTTAAGAGGTTCACAGCTGAGTTGCTTTTCCCGTTTTATTTTTAACTTGCTAGTGTACATTCACACCAGTTATTGAGACTTGTTGCAGTTTCAGCTTTGTGTAAGTGCTGCTGGAAGCTTTCATTTTTAGTTTTACTGTCAGGCCTTCAATGAACAATATGGATCTGTTTCCTTAAGCATTGACTGAACTGATTTGATCTTCTTGCAGTCTACAGAATTCTCAAAAGTTTTCTCCAACACCAGAGTTCAAAAGCTTTTTTTTTCCAGTGCATAATCTTATTTATAGCACATCTCTCACATTTGTATGTTACTGTTGGGGGAACCCTATCTTTGGCTATGTGAGCCTTTGAGAATGTGATGTTGTTGCTGTTTGAAATCTTATCTAGATTTGCCATAACTTTCCTTTTAAAAAAACAAGTGTCTTTTAACCTCATGGCTGAAGTCACCATCTGCAGAGAACTGTGAGCCCAGGAAAATGAGATCTCTGTCACTGTCTTCATTTCTTCCCCTTCTGTTTGCAAAGAATTAGTAGGGCTAAATGGCATTTTTATGCTGAGCAACAAACCAGCTTTTGCACTTTCTATTTTCTTCCTTTAAACAGGTTCAAGTCTTTTTCAATTTCTTGCTGTTAGAATTATATCAGCTGCATATCTAAGGTTGTTAATAGTTCTCCCAGCAATTTTGATCCCAGCATCTGAGTCATCTAGCCCAGTATTTTTAAAATATGTTCAGCTTACAAAATTGAATAAATAGGGTGAAAACATACAGCCTTGTCTTAGTCCTTTCCCAATCTTGAACCAATCCATTGTTCCATATTCATTTCCAACTGTTGCTCCTCCTATATTCAGATTCCTGAGAAGGCAGAAGTGACCCGATAGCCTCATTTTTCTAACTTCTTGCTGAAGTTTGTCAGGTCCACACATTCACTGGCTTTGCAGAAGTTACTGAAGCTGAAATAAATATTCTTCTGGAGCTCTCTGATGTCTTCATTATTCAGCAAATGCTGTCAGTTTGATCTGTGGTGCTTTTGCACCACATAAAACTAAAATTAAAACTAGCATACTGTGGCCACATCATGTGAAGATGAGATTCACTACAGAAGACACTGCTACTGGGAAAGATTGAAGACAAAAGAAAGGGGCAGCAAAGGTTCATCTGGATGGACAGCTCTAGTGAAGTAATACATTTGCAAGAAGTAGTTCTAGACAGAGGTCTTGTGTGCTAAAGTCCTTATGGCCATGAAGAGTCCTGCTTGATTAAACAGCTGGAAACTTTTATATGTTTTTGGAACTGTGTTTCTTTCTGTAATATATAGTCTTCTACATCTACAGTTTTTTTGCTTGGATTGTTATATGGAAATGTAAAATGGTTTAGTTAGTTGGGAAGGGTAGGGGCTTGTTTTTGCACCCAGTCTGTTTTCCGCCCAGTTAAGACTGTCGGGCACACTGCTGAAGCAAAGTCTGCAATGCTTGCATGCACCATGTCCAGAAGCAGTACCGAGCTCTGCTAGATATTCCAAGCAGCTGATTGTTGTTACTCAGTTTTGCTGCACTACCACCCATTGTCCTGTAGGTGGTAGCATTACAGCAGGTCTAGTATACCTCACTCCCATCCTCTCATGGATCCTCTGGCATCTAGAGAAGCTGAACAAACATAAATTACAGTTGTTGCTTTCAGGATTCCATCCGTTCGAACTATGGGGCTAGACCACTGATTACTCACTTACTGATCATATCCTCTGCCCATGCAGTTTAGTAGTAGTGTGTAGCGTCATACAGACAGTGTAATAACAGTTTCCATATAAGTGATTGACTTCTTATTTTTTGATCATTCATGTCCTGACCAAATTTTCCCATTTGTTTGTATTTCTCTGTTTGTTTGCTTTTAAAACAATGGAACTGTGAGATCACAATAAGGCATGAGTTAGTCTTGAAATCGAGGAATGCATCCTCTTTTTTTCCCCATGTTATTGCAGTAATGGAGTTGCTGCATTTATGTAAGGGAGCATAGAAGATTATCCTTTCTTCATGTTATTATGATCATGGAGTTTATGTATTTAAGTAATATGAGGTAGGAGAGGAGACCTGCCTCTCCTGTAGAAAATAATGTTTTACATTTTATTTTGGTGGGTGTCTGCCATTTACAGTTGTGCAGTTTACTTCCATGGTTTGTCCTTCACAATTAGTTGATGGAGCCTGTAGTGACGGTGTTTGTATGTGTGTGTGTGTGTGTGTGTGTGTGTGTGTGTGTGTGTGTATTGGGGGGGGGGGCTGTTCTTCCAGTTCAGGAACTACTGTAAGGCTAATGTTGTACTATTACGTGATAACCTGACAAAATTTCAAGCCACCATAATCTCTGAGAACACTGTTGCCTATGTAGAACTATTCACAGAAACCCTATACAAACATGTTAATAGCCGTATTGATGTACCCACCAGGAGGAAGTACAGAACTAACTCAAAAAAAAAGAAGCCACCCTGGTGGAATCACAGCATCAATAGACTGTATAACAGAAGGAAGAAAATCATGGCAAATATTAGGAGGTGCCGCACCTAGCAAGATAAAAGTAGTCTCCTCAAACCTAAGCAAACAACTCCAAGAGCAAATAAAGACTACCAAAGCCAAATCTGAGATAAATTTGGCCTCCCAGGCCAAGGACAACCCCAAGGCATTCTTTAGCTATGTCCACAATGTCAAAGGCAATGCAGAATTGTGTGCAGAGCTTATTGTAAATGGAGCCACCTATACTGAGCCAAAATATATCACAAACCTACTGGCTGACAAATTCAGCTCCAACTTTGTCTCTCTCTCCCCATCAACCTTCCCTCAGGAAATACCATCAAATGTAACTCCCCTGCCATCACTAGGGAACAGGTCCTTAATGCTTTCTCTAAGGCAGAGAACACTGCATCAGTCGGCCCAAACAAAATCCCAAGATGCCTTCTAAATAGCATGAACCATGGTCTATATCAGGCCCTCTGGAATTGTTTAACTGTATCCTCCAGACAGACTTTGTGCTTCATGAAAGGTGAACAGCAACAGTCAACCCTCTGCAAAAAGGCAAGCCATCATGGGACCCTGAAAACTATAGACCCATAAGTCTCACTAGTCCCGCATGCAAAGCAATGGAAAGAAATATCATAGAAATGATCAATAATGACATGGGAAACCCCCAGACACTGGAACCAACCCAGTTTGGTTTCACCAAAGGCAGGTCATACCTACTCAACCTGGTGGAATTCTTTGAGAAGGTCACAAAACCAGTGGATGATGGCAAAATGGTTCATACTGCTTATCTTGGTCTGACCAAGGCATTTGACACAGTCCTCCACTCGGGCATTGTTGAATGACTTAAGAGGTTAGGCACAAACCCTTATGTCGCCCAGTAGATAGCCAGCTGGCTCACATACAGGACCCAAGAAGTTAAGATTGGGGGGTCTAGCTCTACAAAGAGGGCAGTCACAAGTGGAGCCCCTCAGGAATCGGTCCTGGGATCACTTCTTTTTTCATTTACTTTTCTGAAGTCAAGGCCAAAACAGTGGTATCTAGCTGACTAAATTTGCAGATGATTGCAAAATAGTATCCTTTGGGAAGTCATCTACTCCTGGTAACTATCATATTGACAACATACCCCTTAGAGATGACCCAGTAGTCAGGGACTTAGGGACACATAGACAGTAATCTAGCCTTTGAACAACACGTGTTCACAGTAGTGAGGAAATCATTCTGTTTTGTGTAAATGATAGACAACGGTATGGCATCTAGGTCCAAGGAAGTAATTGTGCCACTGTATTCAGCATTCATCAGATTATCATCGAGTACAATGCCCCCTTTGGTATGTACCTAAGCATGCATATCCAACAGTTGGAACGGCCATAGACGTTCATCACTAAAAGAATACTGGGTGCAAGTAACATGTCCTTTGCAGACTACCTCTAGGCCCTATCCCTTTATTCGGTCTTCTACAGGCTGTTGAGGGGAGATCTATGCCTGGCATACAAGGCATTGTCAGACTCAACTCTGATGGACTTCCTGCATATCCTCAAAACAAGCAGCATCAGATTTACCCATTCTAAAGACTTAAACTTTGCCAATTATATAATTAGGACCTGCTGGAGAGACAAGCATGTATTTCAGAGACTACCCCTTCTCTGGAACAGGCTTCCCATCCATGTGAAGCAGAGTTCCTCCCTTTCCCAATTCAAGGGTAACTTGGACAATTGGATGGGAAAGATGAAATTTGTCCCTGGTTTGCCACTTATGTCTCTAATGGACACTGACAGCCTGTAAATGGTTCATCTCCTAGGTCCATGCTTGTAAACGTTTCACCTGCAAAGCCCCTGCTTACACTTATCAAGGGTACCAGAATGTGTCAGAGATCTGGGATGCATGGCTAGGCTTAAAAAGGCCCTTGTGGTCATTAGCATAGTAAACACCTATGAACATAAGTACCAGATTGTGCATAGTCAGAATGTACTTAAAATACTCCTTACTCCCCTTCTTCCAGTTTTACTTGCATTTCATTCACGTCTTCTTTCACATCTCTTCTGAAGAGTTGTCCACACTTTGCCCCCATACTGTGTTACTACAGAGTAATGTTATTTTTTCCATCCATAGTTGTACAAGTGGATCATATTCACCCTTTCATTATCCCCTTTCTAATACATTTACCTCAAGTCCAGTCCTCTGCCATGCTTATGGGTCTTAAATTTTGCCAGTCTGTGCCCTTGAACTCCTTTCTCCTTTCCTAGATGCTGTTCCTGGCCCAGCCTTCTAAAACTCTGTGAATAGGCTGTTCACACAAGTCTGAGAATTTGAGATGACATAAAATATAGAGGGCGACAGTATATTAAACATTTGAATAACCTGGATTTATGGCCCAACTCTCATCCAGGGAAAGACATACTTTGAAATAAGTATTTGTTTGCATACACAATAACATTAATGTAGTACTTGGACCTCTTCAGTCGAGAGAAAAATAATTTTAATGAGTTTTGTACTTGATCCGTTAAATTATGTTGATTTAATATAAGGTTATTGTTGTAATGAGGTTGTTACTTGTTATGCTGCCACACCACAGAACTGCACTGGAAACCAACTAACGAGCACACCTTATTTAGCTGGTAGTACAACAGGGCAGATAAAGCTCCACATATATTCAAAGCGATCATCTCTTTGATCATAACCATTTATGATATGGATTCATGGAATTCCCATCTTGAATTTACTGTCTAGGTGAATTTATTGAAGCACTTTCTCAAATACACAAGAACTTGGTTTTGCTCAGAAATCTCATTATAATGTTCTTTATTGTTCTTTAAGTTGAGATGGACTAGACTTAAACATTTTTAAAGAGATTCTTTTTAGAATCTTTAGTTTAAAATCCAATATAATTTATGTGATTATGTAGTTGTGAAGTTTAAAAAATTATGGAAAATGTTTTGTTTTTTTTAAACCATTAAGTCTTTTTCATGAAATTCATATTTGTATTTGTTATAATTTCTTTGACCACCTGTATGGCATACTCTTCCATAAAGGTGGTTTTGAAAGTGGGACAGTATTCCAGCTGAAAATTCCCTAAAGAATTGAACAGTACTTTTCCTCCTTTTTTGCATAGTTAGTAATTCCCAAAGTCCTTCAGCTTCCCACTTAATCTGTCATTTGTTTTATGCCGTTGTTTGGCCATTTTAAGTCAGGTGATATGATTATCTTCAGAGTAGTTTTATCATGAAATACTGCTCCACATGTAAGTTAATGCTCTTGCAGGTTTACATCCTTAATTTAGATCTTCAGTTTGAATTATACTGAGAGGTGCTGTATTGGTTAAGATAATCAGCTGTGTGGACACAGATGTTCTTCATGTTTCACTGTTGCAGTCATTACATTGGTTGCTGTCCCTTCTTCCATGACGTCAGGGGTATAAAACATGCAGCCGACACCATTACATCAGTCTTTCTTGCCACGCGGTGCCCGAAGCAGAAGCAGTTCGCAAGTGCCGGTCGGCCGACTCCTGAAATTTGAGTTTCAAAACCGAAGTCTTCAACTAAAAACTAAGTACCCTTGTTGTGGAAACTTTTTCTTGCTCCTTATCGATGTCAGTAAAAGTTAATAATTGTATTACTTGTGGGAAGCAAATACCTCATAAGGATTTTCATTTGTACTGTATTCCTTGCCTAGGCCCTGACCACGACATACCTTGCTGTTGGTTTTGTGCTTTATTTAATCAGTGCACTATCCATCGTCGGTACATTTTTGCTTCTAAATATATTGGTTCTCGGTTTACTTATCCAGAAATGACGTCAGTTAGCCATCCGACTACTGGAATACTGAAAAAACTCAAAGAAAAAGACAGAGACAGGCCGTTGAGGTCCAAAACTGCCTATGGCGCTTCTCCTAAGCCAGTCGCCAGTTTGCCGGTACTCAGTGAGGCACTTTCACAGCCCCTGATACCTGCTACTTCTGATTCGCAGGCCTCTACTGAGACCCATTCGGAGTCTGGTATGCCACGAGATGCTTCACCTATGGAACCCGTGGATGTCTCTACCTTGGATGAGTCCGGAGCCACTGTGCAGGCACCGGCTTCTGAGGGTGTATTCGGGTCTACAGACTTGCATATTAAACCAACTTCACCTTCAATATTAAGGCCTAAATCTCGATCTATGTCTAAAAAAATGACGCCCGGGCCACATGTTCAGGCCTCTATGCCAAAAAAAACAAATTATCAAAATGGCTTTAGATTTAATTACTCTAATCCGGGGTAGTCAAACCCCCCCCCCCCCACCCCAAGAGGCCTAGGGCTGAACTTGATTATGAATCTTCTGAACAGGACTCTGTTTCTTCTGACTCTTCTAATGTCCTGGATTTGTCCATTCCCACTTATGAGGACTCTGATGCAGAGGATTCCATTCCCTCTGCTTCTCCAACTGAGGATTTTTCTTTTGGGGAAACTTTACATACCTTAAGGGAGCAGTTCCACTGGGAAAATCAGGATTTTTCTGAATCCAAAAAGAGGCTTAGGAATTTCCTTATTCTTCCTCAGCATAGGCCTTTGGCTATACCTCCTGTATTAATCATTGTTGATGATGTGTTTTCGGAATCTAGTATTGCCCCTGATTCCCTGCCTCCGGCCCCTATTAAACCAGACAGATACTACAGGGTTCCCAAGTCCCACAAATTCCTTTTCAAAAATCCTGTTGCAGACCCTGAAACCATTTCTCAGGGGCCCAAGGGCATTAAGCCTTCTACTGCTAAAACTCCTACCCCTTCTGATAGAGACTCCAGGGCGCTGGATAGATGGGGTAAAAAAGTTTATACTTCTGCAACCTAGGCAATCGGTGCTATAAACTGTCAATTCTATATGCTAAAATATCAACAGCATATCAAGGGACTACTTAAACAGAAAATGATGTTGATTTCTGACTTTGGAAAATAAAGATTTACAGGATTTATTGCATTCAGCTGAACCGCGATGGTGGTGCTGCGGTAGTGTTGTTGCCTCACAGTAAGACGCTGTCCGGTTTGATTCTCAGCTAAAGCGTCTTCTGCATGGAGACATGCGTGAATGGGCGTACCTTTGTTGAAGGTTGTATGTCAGGCCTGGCAAGCCGGTACATAAAAACAACTGCCAATCATTCGTGGACCGGAGTTCCGCTGTGGCGACCCCTAACCGGGAAAAGCCGAAAGACACAGATTGCATTCAGCTGAACAAGTTGGAAAACATACTTTGCAATGTGGTTTTGATTCTTTAGAGGCATCTTGCAGGGCTGCTGTTACTGGGTCTGTGCTTAGAAGGCATGCTTGGCTTGAGCAATCTCTGCCTGATCATGTTAAAGCAAAACTATTGGATGCTCCTTTGCAGCAGGACCGTCTGTTTGGCAGTAAGGCTGAAGAAGTTCTAAAAAAGATGGAAGATAAAGCTAAAGCTATGCAAACTGTGAAAGATTTTTTACAAGTACAACCTCCAAGATTTAGTAGGCACTGGCCTACTAAGAACTGGTCCTTTCCAGCTCCCTCCAGAGCCACTCTAGCCAAACCCAGACACTCCAGAAGTACCAGGTTTCAGTCCCAAGGGACTTTCAAAACTAAGCAATGGGGTGCTTCCACTTCCAAATCTGGAAATAACAAGACACCACCCTATGGTAAATAGTCTCAATGACTTTCCTTTAAAGTTACCAAGCACTTACCTCTCATCCGCCCCTTTGGGGGGAAAACTGGCTCTTCATGCAAAAAACTGGCAACTTATAACCCAGGACAAATGGGTTTTAAATATAGTGTCCCAGGGATACAGATTTAATTTCCACACGTTGCCAACTCCAAACGGGTGGCCAGACCTGCCTTCAAATCAGTGGGCAGAAGCTCAGAAACAAGTACTTTCCCTCCTAAACATGAGGGCTATTCAGCTAGTACCAGAAGAGGAAAAAGGACAAGGTTTCTATTCCACACTTTTCCTGGTACCCAGAAAAGACAAATCATGGCATCCAATTCTGGACCTGTCTACTCTAAACACCTTTCTGGACATTCCAAAATTCAAGATGCTGACTCTTCACCAGTTACTTCCTATGCTAGGCAAGGATGCCTGGTTAGCAACTCTAGATTTAAAAGAGGCTTACCTGCTACATCCCAATCTGGGAATCTTGCAGAAGATACCTACACTTCAAAGCAGGCTACTTGCATTATCAGTTCTCTTGCACTGCCCTTTGGCTTGTCTACTGCGCCCAGGGTATTCACAAAGTGCCTGGCTCCAGTAATTGCATTTTGCAGGCAAATAAATATTCAAATATATTCATACCTGGACGATTGTCTAATTCAGGCAGAAAACCAGGCCATTCTTCTAAAACATCTGGCGTTTGTAAAAAGGGTTCTAACTTGTCTAGGGTACACCATAAACGAAAAGAAATCACAACTGGTACCCTCTCAAAAAATTACATTCCTGGGTGCAAGCTTGAATACAACTGCCCAGATGGCTTTCCTTACGCCAGAAAAGCAAATTCATTTGGTTGCTTACATTGAACAGTTGGCCACACAAACCCTGCTATCTGCAAGACAAATACTGCAAGCCTTGGGGTTAATGGCCTCCTGCATTTTTATAATTCCATATGCAAGACTGCGGAAACTTCAATGGTACTTAAAAAGTTTATGGAGTCAACATTGTCACAGCCTGGAAACAATGATTCCTATCATACCTTGCCTGCGCCTAGAGTTCCTATGGTGGGCAGAGGCCTGCCACCAAAACAAGGGACTGCCATTCACACCACTCCCTGCCGCCCAAACCTGAACTACAGACGCATCAGACTATGCATGGGGGGCTCATCTGGCAGGGAAGTGCATTCAGGGCAAACGGAGCCCAAATCAAATGCACCTTCATATCAATCAAAAAGAAATGCTAGCTGTACAGAATGCACTGACAAGCTTCAAGGACTACCTTCATCCAGGAGAACTAATGGTAAAGACGGACAAGCGGTTATGTGGTACATAAACGAGCAGGGAGGTACACATTCCTACCCCCTCTGCAGACTAGCCATGGCATTGGTACAACTACAAGCTCAATTCCTGCCAGGAAAGCTGAATATTCTGGCAGACAAACTAAGCAGAAATCTCATGGACCCACACGAATGGAAACTGGAACCATGGATCTTCAACATGTTGACACACAAATGGGGGAGCCCAGACATAGATCTTTTTGCCTCACCCCAGAACTACCAGTTGGACAAATTTTGCACAAGAACTCCTCACAAAAAAGACTGGAAAGTGGATGCTCTGTCCTTCAGCTGGAAAAACCTCTCCGTCTATGCCTTCCCCCTCTGCCTCTGCTCTCCAAAGTTCTATTAAAAGTCAAACAGGACAAACCAAAAAATGATTTTGATTGCTCCAGACTGGCCTTGCCAACACTGGTACCCACTCCTGCGCAGTGTGTCACAACTTTCTCCATGGCACCTGCCTTAGACACCTTCCTTACTGTCTCAGCAGGAGAACCAAATTCTGCACCTTCAGCTCCAAACATTGAATCTTGCAGCTTGGCTAATCATTTAAATTCCCCCTAAGCATCCCTCAGCAAACCTGTGATGGATGTCATTCTGGAGGTGAGAAGACCTAGTACTAGAAAATCCTATGCTGACAAATGGAAAAAATTCTGTGCCTGGAATCAGTCTCAAGGGACGAGCACAGCAGCGCCCAATTTACCTCAGATTTTGCAATACTTAACTGAGATGCTTCACAAGGGCCTGTCTTTTTCCTCCATAAAAATCCATGCCTCAGCCATTTCAGCTCATTACAACACAGAACCACCCCTCTTCTCTCATCCTCTGCTAAAGCAGTATCTCAGAGGGGCCAAAAATTTGAGACCACCCAGGAGAGCTCCAACCCCTGCCTGGGACCGTAATTTTGTATTGGAGAAACTCACTCTACCTCCTTTCAAGCCAGCTGCTACTGCAGACTTAAAATTTCTTTCCTGGAAAACAGCCTTCCTTTTAGCAATCACTTCAGCTAGAAGGATATCTGAATTACAGGCCCTTATGGCAGTGGAGCCTTTCATCATCTTTCATGCGGACAGGGTGTCACTCAGGACCAATCCATCCTTCATGCCCAAGGTGGTATCCGGTGTGGCTCTTAATCAGTCCATTCATTTGCCAACTTTCTTTCCCAATCCACAGAACAAGGGGGGATGGATTCTGCATTCATTAGATGTACACAGACTTAGATTCTACTTGGGCAGGACTAAATCTCGAAGAAAATCTGAACTGCTGGTAGCATTTGCTGCAGGGGTAGAGGGGAAGGCCATTTCAAAACAAACCATTTCTAAATCGATAAGCCATTGTATTCATTTCTAATATAATCACCATGGAAACCCTATCCCCCCAGGGGATCGGATCTCATTCCACTAGGGCTGCTTCTACGTCTACAACCTTTCTCAGAGGTGTTCCTACCACGGATATTCTAGAAGCTGCTACCTGGAATTCAGTTCATACTTTCACCAAGCATTATCACTTACCAATTTTCTCTAAATGCAGAGCTGGCTTTGCCACTGCTGTTTTGCAGGGCCTTATAGCTGGTTCTAATGCTGTATAAATCCATCCTCCCAACCATAGCTTTGGAAATCTACCCAAATGTAATGACTGCAACAGTGAAGCACGAAGAACATAGTACAGTTGTGTACACTTAGCATAAATGTAGATGTTCGAGTGTATTCACTGTTGCAGTCCTGGTTACCCTCCCTCCAGCCCCGTTTTTCTCTTACTATACCTCTACTCTCTTTTACTATGCTTAAAAGCATTTTTGGTGTATTTGCTTTTGTGTGGAGATGTATGTTTGTGTTTTTAATTACTTATATATATATATTTTGCTCCCCGTTTGGGGGGCACCTGACATCTGGGGCAAGAAAAACTGATGTAATGTCGTCGGCTGCATGTTTTTTACCCCTGACGACCTGACGTCATGGAAGAAGGGACAGCAACCGACGCAGGACTCAAGACTTTGTTAATCAGGCCGACGGAGGGCAACCTGCCAGCAGATTACCTAAATGTAATGACTGCAACAATGAATACACTCGAACATCTACATTTATGGTAAGCATACACAACTGTACTTTTTTTGCTGAAGATATGGTTTATTTCCTCCATTCTTTATTTTCTGATGAATTGATGAAACCAGAGCAATGCCGTAGGTCATACCTTAAAACCAGGCAGGCACAACCTGTGGCAAAGGTACACTAGAAAGCTGTAAATGTAGTCTGTTCATCAGTGTAACATGCTCACCTTTACTAGCCTTCAGAGTTGTTTTGTGGATTTATATGAAGCTAGAGAAGTGTGGGCTTTTACAGCATTTTTCCTGTTTGTCATCACTTGCCCCCCCCCCCCCCATACACACACACTATATATATATATATATATATATATATATATATATATATATATATATATATATATATATATGTATATATATATATATGTATATATATGTATATATGTATATATATATATATATATGTATATATATATATATATATATATATATATATATATATATATATATATTTATATAGAGTCTGTCATTTTGTTTTTTCATTCATTATTCAGGAGCATTAATTGTTTTAGATTATAATAAAACCTACTGGGGAGCAGAACATACTAGACATTGCTTGTTTCCCTAAAGAAATTACTGATGTTCTGTAGTCCTATCTCACCTTCATTCTTTACATATGGGATCGGATCGGCTCCGACTCGGCCTATTTACAAACTGGAAGACTTCTGGTTGGCTCGTGGCTAGGTAGGTATCCCATGGTGCACCAGTACAATCCCCAGATCTGGTTTTCCACGTCGACGAGTTTGGTTGTGCTTCTCTTTGGCTCTGGCCAAGTGATTACATTTATTTCCACTTTTTACTAAAATTTCTTGGCTGTTTAGTTTAAAATAGTTTAATATAGTTTAAACTGTTACTGCTTATAGTAATCAGTTAGCATAGTACTTATTGTAGTTGTTATTAGAGTTGTTAGCTTTTACTTGCGTCATTTGCTGCAATCTTTGGCCTTTGGCCTTTTCTTACTTCGTTGGTATCCCGTGTACTGATTTTTCTAGATTGGTAGCGTAGGCGCTTTTTGCACACTGTTTTTCTTTGGGTGTTAATAGAGTTTTTGGCGGTTTTCTGCTTGTTAGCATCGTTGGATTGCTACTATTGTTTGCAGAACTACGTTCAGTTTGTGCTTGGCATAAGCCTGAATTTGTGAATTCCGCTCATTATTGTGTTTCTGTTGAGTGTGTGATACTTTCTAACCTTTTCTAACTTTTTGGGTCTGTTTCAGTTATAAGACCCTATCTCTTCCTTGCCCGGGCTAGGCCCATTTAACTTAGAGGACCTAGTCCTCGTGGTGTCATTTCCTTCTGCAGGGCTAGGCCAGTTTAAATTAGAGGACCTAGTCCTCCTCCTTCCCTTTCTTTGTGTGCGTGTGTCCTATACCGCAGAATGTCTAAAGAGAGTAAGGGTCATAAGCAGTCCGGCTTTAAGAAATGTATTAAGTGCTCTCAAAAAATGTCTATAACTGATGGTCATGGTTACTGTGTTTACTGTTTAGGGGCCATCCATTTACAGGAGACCTGTTCATTTTGTCATGCATTTGGTCCTAGGGTGTTGCAGGAAAGGAAGAACAAGCTCATCCTAAAACGTCTTCTTCAACTTTTCTTCGAGGAAGATTTGTCTAGTTCCTCATCATCCTCTAAATCTACCAAGGGAAAGTCAAAATCTTCTAAGAGGCCTTCCCTGGCACCGGCTGGCGTCTTGGAGCCACCTCTTAAATCTTCAGAAACAGACAAATCCACTGTCTCATTGGCTCCACAGACCTCTGAGCCAACTGAGAGTGGTATTGTTATTGCAGGGTCGGTTCCAAGTGTTTCGGAGCCGACCGCTGAGACTGTTAAGACTGTTTCTTGGAGTCGGTCTATGGACCCTCTACCAGCCTCATTGTTATTGAAGTCTCCTATACCTCAGAGATCCCGATCTCCTACTATGTCATCCAGGTCTTCTAGGAGTTTAGCAGAGGAAGATGTGGAGAGGGTAGTGCTGAGACTATTGAAGTCATCTGCTTTGCCTAAATTGTTGTTGGCTCCAACCCACTCTGCTCCGGAGCCACTCAAGCCCGTTCAACCCTCTATGATCGTACCTCCTCTGAGCCATGCTGGTCTTTCAGAGCCGGAGTGCTTGGTACCACCGGTAGAACCTTCGGCTCCAGCTCTCCTTGTGGCTGTTTTGGAGCAGAGTTCTCCTCTGACACTTTCGGTGCCGTCCATAGTGTCCAGGGGCTGAAGCTGTCCGGTTGGCCCTGACAGGGATCCTTGGAACCAAACTTCTTCAGTTCAGAGTCTTCCTCTCGGCACATCGGATAGGGTGAGTTCGGACCCTGCGTCTATCTCTGAGCCGATGGCTTTGGCGCCGACAGCATCCTCTGTTTCGGAGGCAGAGAGGTCCTCGGAGCCGGAGAGGTCAGCATTCGAGATGATGAGTGTGCTGTCCCGATCATCAGCTCCTACCAGAGGTACCAGCACTCTTCCCCTATAACACCTACTTCTGTCTCGGCTCCTACTCTCTCCACCGGCTGGTGGCCACTACTCTATCAAGACCTTCCCGGAATGTCCTTCTGAGGAGCCCCCATGAAAGAGGACTTATAAGAGGAAGCATGTCGACTCCCAGGATGAGTCTTTGATATCTGACACTGACCTTGAGGAGTCGGACGTGTCCCTCAAGTCGTCCTCTGATGTCTCCTTCATAGACATTCTGGAGATCCTTAAACAGAGGTGCGACTGGCCCACTGTCACCCCTTCTGATGAGGAGTCAGTGTACCTGAAGGCTTTCGGGTCTCAACTTTCTGCCTCTTGGGTGCCTCCACCCTTCGAACTGATGGATTTAGTTAGTCGAAAGGTGTGGGATACTCCTTATGCCATGGAGCCAGTCCCCAGGAGACTGAACAAGTTCCTTTCTCCCCCTCCAGGAAAAGACTTTTTATCTAAAGGTGTGCCTGTAGATGCCATGGTGGTGGTGCCGGCAACTAAGAAGGAGCTAGCTGAGACTTCTTCTGTTCATCCACCGAATAAGGAGTCTCGAACGATGGACAGATACGGGAAGCGTACATTTTCTTCAGTGGCATTTACCCTTAGATCGCTGAATTACCTTACTCACGTTACGAGGCTTCAGATAGATCTCCTTAAAGAGTTAGGAGACTCTTTACAAGGTGCATGTACTGAGGGAGTCCCTGACAAGGTTTCTGCCTAGTTGTCCACCTTGAACTCTATAGTTAACTCTTCCATGCGGCTTATTTCTTATGCGGCCAGTGGAGCGAGTAGAGCAGCGGGCTCAGGAATTTCCCTGAGGCATCATTCCTGGATGCTTTTGTGTAACTTTGCAGAACCATTTGTCTAACTTTACCAATGCCCCCTTCAACAGTTCCTCATTGTTTGGATCCAAGGTAAAGGACACTCCTCACCCGGTGCGAGCAAGAAGGAAAAGCACTCTGCCATGGGAGTACGTTTTACTGTTCCTTCTAGACCATACCCTAAGGGTCAGGGGGCTGCAAGATGTGGTTCAAGAAGTCCCAGAGTTTTTTTCAGGAGACACAGGGTGACTCCTCTTTCAGAGGCAGAGGAGGAAATGGTAGACATTGCCCTAGAGGCAGGGGCGGTCTGCAAAACCAGGGAGGTCGAGATTGCTTTTGGGGCCTGCCTTACTAGCACTCCTGATGTGGGGCCCGACTCTGCTTCTCTGGACCCAGTCGGGGGTCGCATTTCTTTGTATCCAGAAGCCTGGCTAAGTGTCGCTCAAGACAAGTGGGTACAAAGAATTATTATTTGTTCCCAAGAAGATCCCAGATGTTCCACCCAGTCACAGGGATCCGGCAACTGTAGAGGTCAACAAGTTGCTGTCAGAAAGAGTCATCCAGACTGTCCCAGCAGACAAGGTAGTATCCAGAACTTGCTCCAGATTCATTTTGATGCCAAAACGTACAGGGGACTGGAGGCCCATTCTGGACCTCGGCAGATTGAATGAATCAGTAAAGGACAAGTTTCGGGTGGTAACACTGCAGTCTATACTCCTGTTGATAGGGGAAAGACAATTGGATGTGCTCAATAGATCTCCAAGACGCCTACTACCACATAAAAATGGACAGGGCTTCATGTCATCTACGCATCCGGCTGGGAGCCAGTCACTACCAGTTCCGTGCTCTGCCCTTTGGTCTCACCACAGCCCCCAGGGTGTTCACCAAATGTATGGCAGTAGTGACCGCTCACCTGAGACGTCGGATTCCAGGTATTTCCATATTTGGACGACTGGCTCCTGACCACCCCCACCAGGCATCTACTTCTTCAGAGCAGGGACGCTACTATTCAGCTTTGTGCCCCAGCTGGGAATCTCTATAAACTGGGAAAAATCTGCCTTATTGCCCTCTCAGTCTGTGATTTTTATAGGCGCAGAGATAGACCCAGTAAACATGGTGGCTCGTCTTCCTGCCGAAAGGACACAGAACCTGGTTCTTCAAATTCAGCGTCTTCTCCCCTTACGAAGGGTCAAAGCCAAGATTATTTTGCAGCTCCTTGGGACCATGGCTTCTACCATACTGTTAGTGCCACTAGCCAGGTTACACATGAGAATTCTTCAGTGGCTTCTGTCGTCCCAATGGTCCTTTCAGCACCTTCCATTATCCCATCACATTCTGCTGACAGAATCTTGTAAGTAGGATCTCCTTTGGATATTACCCAATCAACTGACCATGGGCGCTTCATTTGTTCCTCACCAACCCACTGCCACTGTGACCACAGATGGGGGGGGGGGGTCATTATCTAAGCAGGACTGTCCAAGGCACATGGCAAGATCACGAGGCTCACCTGCATATCAAGGTTCTAGAGATGAGGGCAGTGCTCCTGGCGTTGCAAGCACTTCACGACCTTTTTCCTCTGGGGACTCTTTCAATACAGTCAGACAACATGTCGCTAGTATGGTATATCAACAAACAGGGTAGAACCAGATCTTAACCACTCTGAGAAGCCATGCGAGTTTGGAAATGGGCGATATCTTCCCAGCGTTTTCTGGTGGCAAAGCACATTCCAGGGACGACCAACTTGATAGTCGACCAGGCGATCCTGATGCCTCACGAGTAGTCTCTGAAACAGGAAACAGCGGAACAGATTTTCTGCAGGTGGGGACAGCCTTGCTGCGATCTCTTTGCCAGCCCAATCAATGCCAAATGCAGCAGCTACCTTTCCCTCATCCTTCCTCCGGGAGAGTCACCCAGAGACGCACTTGTTCACGATTGGCCCCTGGGTCTCCTGTATGCTTTTCCTCCCTTTCCTCTCATTCCCAAGGTTATTCAGAAAGCGAAACGGCTGGGAAGCAAACTGATTCTCATTGCTCCTTACTGGCCTCGTCAGGTTTAGTTCCCCTTCCTTGGGCCTCTTCTCCTGGACGATCCTTGATTTCTGGACCCAGTTCCAAACCTGTTGACTCGCATGTCAGGTTCGCTTCACCCCTCATTACAACCCTCAATTTTACAGCATGGCTGCTCCAGTTCCATCCCTAGTCAGGCTTCACGACTTCTCGCCTTCCGTGACTCATATCCTTACGTCTTCTCATAAACCTTCCACTAGGAGGCTATATTCCAGTAAATGGAAAAGATTCTCTTTGGGCGGAGAAAATGGATGTTGACCCCCTACACTGCCTCCATTCCAGTGGTTTTGGAATTTCTTTCTGAGCTTTTTCACCAAGGACCTGCGGCTGCCACTATCAGAGTTCAATTGGCAGCGATTTCAAATTTTCATGTAGATTTCCCAGATTCTAACTTGATGTCTCATAAGCTGTGCAAAACTTTCCTTAAAGATGCCACTTTAAGACCACCTGTTCAAGAACCTGTGGCCTCATGGGATTTAAATTTTGTGTTATCTAAATTAACATCTCCGCCCTTTGAGCCTTCTCATTCATCCTCTATGAAATTTTTGTCTTGGAAGACGTTTTTTCTGGTGGCTATAACGTCTGCCAGACGGGTGTCAGAATTGCAAGCATTGTCTGTTTAAAAACCGCCTTATCTGATTTTTCACAAAGATAGGGTGTCCCTTCGTACTAATCCCTCCTTTGTCCCCAAGGTCTGCTCCCATGCCACTTTGAATCAGTCCTTAGAACTTCCGGTTTTCTTTCCAAATCACTCCAATGCAGCTGAGCACACATTTCACTAGTTGGATGTCCACAGACAATTACGTTTTTATTTGCACCGGACTAAAGACATCAGAAAATCATTATTTTATGTTTATAATTCTGAGGGTAAACCTTTACCTTTTAAAGTCGAGGCTCATTCTACCAGATCTCGGTCTACATCTGCAGCATTTCAGGCCAGGGTCCCACTTGATAATATTTGTGCAACAGCTATGTGGGCTACCCCTCACACTTTCATTACCCATTACAAATTGGATTTAACATCCAGGGGTAGAGCATCATTTGATTCCATGGTACTCGGGAGTATTTTTCCTTGAGCTACTTAAGAATAAGGCGCTAGGGACGCTGTCCCATATGTAAAGAATGAAGGTGAGATAGAACTACAGAGCATAAAGAAGTTATGTACTTACCATAACGTTCCATGTTCACCCTTCATTCTTACAAACCCGCCCTCCTGCCCCCATCGTGGAAGTACCTGTTGACAGAAAAATATTAATTTAATTATTTATGGAGACCTTTTAATATTGGCTTCTTTCTGTATGTTATCATTTCTTCTAGTCAGCAGCAAACAAGATTCTGGGGATTGTACTGGTGCACCATGGAATACCTACCTAGCCACGAGCTAACCAGAAGTCTTCCATCTTGTAAATAGGCAGAGTCGGAGCCGAGAGATGGACTACAAACATGGAACGTTATGGTAAGTACATAACTTTTTTATTTCATGTCAAGTTTTACCGCCATTTATGTGCAGTGATCATGGGGTCATAAAGGTTAATTTGTTACCAGCTAATTCTGCCAAACTGAAATCTAAACCAGTGCACAGAATATTAATAACAAATTATATGGAAGCAAAACAGTCACAATGTAAAAATCCTTGGAGTGTTGTGTCCAGTGGAAAAACTGGAGAAGGAATGTGGAAAGTTTTGAAAGAGAATTTGTTTCAATGCAGAAAATCAAAACAGTGTTTAACATCAGGATCTAGACACATAAGAACTTGGTTTTGTTCAGAGATCTCATTATAATGTTCTTTATTGCCATTTAAGTACAGAAAATGGACTGGACTTGAACATTTTTAAAGCGATGTATAGAAAATGACAACTATAACACAGTGTCTGCTTCAAATAGATTGACAAGTCAAAAATAACTCTTTTTCTTTTCCTAAACATTGAGTTTCTAACTGTTTTTATTTTTCTCTACCTGAATAGCCATACATAGTTATAATATTATTTTTAGAGTCTTTAGTTTAAAATCCAAGAGATTTTATATGATTATATAGTTGTGATGTTTAAAAATTATCCAAAATGTTTTTTTAACCATTGAAGTCTTTTTCATTAAATTCGTATTTGCATTTGTTATTATTTCTTTGACAACAATGTCAGGAGGATATGTTTCCATTAGAACAAGATATTTGATTGAGGTGAGAGAAAAAATATAAGAAATAGAAAACAGGTCGAACTACAACTTTGAAAAGTGAAATAAACAAGCTGGACCAACATATTAAGTATAGTGTAAGACAAGATCAAGAAAAATTTTAAGACATTTTTATATAAAGATATCATCTTATGCAAAACAGTTTGGCTCCACAAAAGAGGTGATAAGTTGTCCTAGTGGCATACAGGTAACCTCATATGTGGAAATCAAATTAGATTATATTGAAAACTAACTAAGTAAGCTGGATCCAAACACAGTACTGGGAGGAGATGGAATTAGTAATAATGACCTGAGAGCACGTCAACAGAAACTTATAGTACCATTACATCTATTATTTACTAGGTCATATACATATGGGGAGAGTTCTCAAGATTCGAGACATCCACTTATTAAATCTGTTTTTAAGGGAAAGGGGGGAGTAGGACAAACACAGAGCCATATAGACCCTTAAGTCCACTTTCATGTTGTGGAAAAATAATGGAGAAGGTAATATTGGATAATATATTGTCAGAATTGGAAAGGTTGGGACTTGAAACCATATATCAGCATGCATATGTTGAAACTAGATCTCTTACACCTGTAACTGATGTTTTGTAACAGTATAATAGCAACTGTAAAAAAATGTGCTGTAATTTATATAGATTTAACTTCAGCATTTGACAGGGTCATACACAAAACACTGATCAATAAATTAGATAACAGAATATTATAATGAGGTATTGCTATACTCTTGATTCCCCGCGGTGGTGGTGCTACGGTAGCGTTGTCACCTCACAGTAAGACGCTGTCCGGTTCGATTCTCAGCTAGAGCGTCTTCTGCGTGGAGACATGCGTGAATGGGCGTACCTTAGTTGAAGGTTGTGCATCAGGCCTGGCAAGTTGGTACATAAAAATCAACTGCCAATCATTAGCGGACCGGAGTTCCGCTGTGGTGACCCCTAACCGGGAAAAGCTGAAAGACACAAACAAAATTGCTGTACTCTTGATTAGATGGATGGCTGCATGGCTTACAGATAGGACAAGGCAAGTATCATGCAACAATTGGACAGATAACATTCTTGGTTACAGTCGGGGTGCCCCCACAGGGCTCCGTTCTATGCCGATACTTGTTTAGATTCTATCTTTCAGATCTATCTTTTTCATCTGAGGTGTACTACATCCTGTATACAAATGACTTGAAATAGGGTAAACATATTACATGTGTTACAGATAGGGCATGTTTGAAAAATAATTTGACTAAATTGACCATTTGGGCAGGGGTTCCTATTACGTGATCGACAAAAGCAAAATAGCGAAGTGGCTTTTAAGCGAATTCTCGGCACTGTAATGCAATCTCGGAGTTGGTATATTTAAGTAGTGAGGGGCGCAGCGAAGCCCCCCACTTTATGTAATTGTTTATATTTTGGAACAGCGACTTTTTTCCCTTGGAAAAAAATCGCTGTTCTGAGGTTTCGACATTGTAAGCTTTCGCTTACATGGGTTTGATTAATCATCGTTCGCCTTTTTAAGCGTTCGATGATGTAATATAGACCCTTGGGCAGAGAAGGATAATATGCTGATAAGTACATCAAAAACTAAGCATATGAGATTTGGGAGACATAAACTGAAAGGTGAATATTTAATTCAGCATGCAGTGATTGAAAATGTAGACTCCTTTAAGGACCTGGGCATATGGGTAAATCCAGCTTTAAGTTTTTCTAATCATATCAACCAGTTGCTTAACGATAGTTATAAATCTTTTTATGTGTCCTATAGTTCTATAAGGTTTAGGAAATCAGAAATGATGAAACCGTTGTTTGCTTGTTGCATTAGACCCGAACTTGAGTATGGAATAACAATATGGAAACCCTATAAGAAAACCATCATGAGTATACTGGAAAGAGTACAACGGAAATATACCAAGGGCATCCATGGATGTGAAGATTTAAGTTATTATGAAAGACTAGAATATCTGAACTTGTACAGTGTCTGGTATAGATGCTTAAGAGGAGACCTTATTCAGGTGTATAGGGCAGTTGGAGACAACTACCTCTGGGAATGTTTGGGATTATCAAAAAGTAGTACAGAATCATCAGACAATCTATGCAGAAGATTCTATAGGAATGAGAAGTGGACTAAGTGGCTCTCTGAGAGCAGCTGATGCATGGAATATACTACCAAATTCCTTAAAGCACATGTTTGTTTAGATATTTGTAAGAACAGCCTAGATACCTATTATGAGTATGTAGTTCTCTTCATACTACTGAGTGATGCCCTCCATATTCCTATGTTGGAATGTATAAGAAATGGGTTACAAGTGCAGAAATGGTCCATATGTGGTGGAATCTGAACATCTTGACTTGTTTGCTGTGCTGTGAGAACTACAGATACTTTTTAATACTGGGACTGTTTTGGGAAAAATTAATCTTTGTGATATAGCAGGCTGTGACCGGCATCTGTCACTGCTATATCACCATCCTTAGGTTTAACAGGTGTAAAATAGTTCTTTCAAGATGAAAATAGCTTGATTGATTATTGCATGTAAAAATAAGAGCATTATATTGTCTCGTGTCCATTTATGTCACTTATGTTCTACAGGATAGATTTTTTTGAAGCAAGTATTGTTAAAGGTTCATAAGCTTGGAATGACAGAATGTTAAAGCATTTGATTGTGTTACTTTATTGGCCTTGGTTATCTAGAAATCATGCTTTCTGTATTTTTTTTTTTAATGAGCAATAATGCAAGGGTGGTATTTATAAGTGATGCTAAAGAGCTGGCTCGGAAACTAGTTTGATTTTTATAATGAAGGGCTTAAACAGTTTATTGTGGAATTTGTCGTCTCCCTAACTTTTTTTTTGCCTAGCAAATACAAGTAATGCGAAGCTCAGAGGATAACATGACTCCTAAAAATATTTCACTTTATGTATGGTGTCATGGCAGAAAATATTTATTCATGACCATTTGCAAAAAGGTGGCACAGTGGTGCAGCAGTTGGATTGTTGCCTCACAAGAAGAGGTTCTGTGGTTCGATTTTTGGCTGGGGTGCCTTTTGTGCAGAGTCTGCATGTTCTCCCTGCATTCTTGTGGGTTTCTTTTGGATACTCCAGCTTTCTGCCACATTCCAAAAGACATGCCTCTGGAGTATTTCTCCCTGGGCCTCCGTCGCAAATGGGCTCTGTCCCAGTTGGACTTTTCCGGTAAGTAAATGTTAAATAAAAAAATATATTGATGTAAGCTTTTTATTAGAATGAGAAAGAAGGTGCCATTTGAACATCTATAGCATTGTGTGTCGGTTATTTTGGGTGCCTTCCTGACAGTAAAAGTAAGAGATTTGCAGGCTGACAGGACACAAGGACTGGTGCTAGGTGAGGTGGCAGTAGTTGTTAACCTTGTGAGGGCATGCTGTAGTTTCTGCTAGTTTGCTCTGTGCTTGTTATTGTTACATATGTTAGTTTGCATGTTTACTTCTTGCATTAGTTTAGTTTACTTTTGGGCAGTTTACTGTAGGCTCTATTCACATACATGACTGGTTTCTTTTTTATTTATTCAGCAGTATTAAAGTTGGGGGGTGGATCGAGGGAGTCGAGAATTAGTGTTCTTTGATTGTTTTTTAGTGGAATATCGACAGGTTGGTGTGGCAGGCATTGGTTGAGGTATTGCATGACAATCTATGATCAGAATTTTTGACCAAACTTGAAGATTTCAGTGAATGGCTTCCTGATGAAGTTGATTGTTTTTCCTCCATAATAACAGAGGTTGTTTTAATGGTATTCTTTTATGGACCTCTGAAGTACTGTCTGTATGGAAAATTACTGCATGATGTAGAAAAAAAACTGAAGATTGGGATAAACAGTTATTAATTATTCAATAAAACATATTACTCATAAGTGCAATGAGGAAAAATGTTTTAACTTATCTAGTTAAGTCTGTGTACAGTATGACACATTATTGCATTAGAGAAAGTAAAACTTCAGTTTTGGTCTACAACTCTTCAGCTATGCATGTTAACTGTGATAATCTGACTTGGCAGGACCCAATTTCAGCAGTGACACTAGGAAGAAAAGCTCTGTAAGAGTAAACTCGTCTCGTTTAAATACAGAGTTTCAAGTAAAATATTTTTTTTTACATGTATACATTTGTAAGCATTTTAGAATAGTATACTCTGTAACAGATGTAATAGAGCATCATTCAGTTCAGTGGTTATTGTGCATAGAACAGTTGGAATAACATGGTTAGTCTTGGTATAATGTATCTGATCTTGACAAAAGAAAGATACTGAAGTATTTGTTTGCAGGTGTAATAGCAAGCAAAACATAGAGTGAGTAACAGAAATGGCAACAATATGTATTAATTGTATAAAGGAAAGTTTTTTTTTTCTGTTTAGAATGGTCCAGCAGGGGTTGAGATGTTTAATTAAGGGTGTCTTGAATGAGGTGGTTTTGGATGTCCTTCAAGGATGCATCTGCAGTCATCACATATGGGTTGTCCTGCCTCAGGCAGCCCTTCGGTCGGCCATATTCCAAAGTCTGGGTCTGGCCTCGGCTGATGTCGCACTTTCCCCAACGTCAGAGCGTCTGGGGTATAAAAGCATCAGCCGATGCCATCTTCCTCAGTCTTTCTTGCCGCATGGTGCCCGAAGCAGAAGCAGTTTGCAAGTGCCGGTCGGCCAGCTCCTGTGATTCAGCTACCGAAGACTTCGAAAAAGCTAAGTACCCCGTTGGGGACTCTTTCTTGCCTCAGCCGATGTCAGATAAAGTTAATAATTGTTTAACTTGTGGGAAACAAATACCTCATAAGGATTTCCACTCTTACTGCCTCCCCTGCCTAGGCCCAGACCACGACGTCTCGGCCTGTTCAGCCTGTGCTTCCTTCAACCGACGAACTCTTAGACGTCGGTCGGAGTTTGCAGAGGAGTTTTTTGGGGCTAGTTTTGCTTATAAGATGCCGTCGGAGACTCCGACTTCACATTTAGTTAAAAAACGGAAGGACAAGGACCGACACACGTGGACCGCGGTTTTGGCTGAAACCACGGTCAGGCCTACCGCGAGTGTCTCGGTCTCGGCTGAAACAGAGTCCTTGGTACTTCCTATTACCGAAACCACACAACCGTCCACCTCGGCCCTGGAGGCCCCGGCCGAGTCAGTCATTGAATTACCTACTGAAACCGGTGTCCAGGAACCTTCCGACACCATTCCTTTAGATAAGTCTACTCCTGCATGTGGTGCAGCCAGACCTCCTGCTTCCATGTCCATTAAGGCTTTCTCTAGGGCAAAAGCTGCTAAACTTACTAAGGCTTTGCCTCCCAAGGTTTCCTCTCAGAGACCTTCTACTAGCTCTCAGATTCTTACCCTAGCAGAGGATCTGATCTCTTTAATTAGAGGTTCCCAACCTCATCCGGACAGGGGCTCTCAACCACCTCCAGACAAAAGGTCCAGGGTTGAGCCCTCTGATCCCCAGTCCTCAGATGAGTCCACGGATGGCTCTGCTCTGTCAGACCACCAGGAGGAGGCTTATTCGGCCTACAAGGATTCTGATGCTGAAGAATCTATTCCCTCGGCCTCCCCTCCTGAAGAGTTTTCCTTTGGAGAGACATTACACTCTATGAGAGAACATTTTCAATGGCAGGGTCAGGAATTCTCTGATTCCAGAAAGAGATTAAGGACCTTTTTACATTTACCTCAGCATAGGCCCTTAGCTATACCTCCTGTTTTGAATGTCATTGATGATGTGTACTCTGATGCTAGTACTGCCCCTGACTCTTTCCCTCCGGCTCCTGCCAAACCTGATAGGTACTACAGGGTCCCGGACTCACATTTACACCTGTACAAGGCCCACTCTGCTGATCCAGAAACAATTTCCCAGGGCCCCAAAGGGGTTGCAGCTGCCACTGCTAAAAATCCTCTACCCTCTGAAAGGGAGTCTAGAGCATTAGAGAGATGGGGTAAGAAAGTGTATACTTCTGCAACTCTTTCCATGAGGGCATTAAATTGTCAATTTCATATGATACAGTACCAAGAGTATTTACTAGATGAATTGCATAAGAAACTGTCCTCTTCTGAACCCCTTGATCGCAAATCCCTTCAGGATCTGGTGCATAACTCCCAGCAGGTTAGTAACCATTTCTTGCAGTGTGGTTATGATGCATTGGAAGCTTCATGTAGATCAGCTATGACAGGTGCAGTTATACGTAGGCATGCCTGGCTGAAGGAACAATCTCTGCCAGACCATGTTAAAGCTAAGCTTTTGGATGCTCCCATGGAAAAGCAAAAATTATTTGGTTCCACGGCTCAAGAGGTTTTAAAGAAATTTGAAGAAAAGGCAAAATCTGTGCAAACAGTTAAAGACTTTCTGCAAGTCCAACCTCCGAGATTCAGCAGAAATTGGCCTACTAAGAATTGGTCCTTTCCCGACTTAGACAGATCTCAAAGAGGCAGGAATAGGCGTGCCAGAGGTAGAGGGCAAGCTAGAGGCTCCAACAGAGGCCGTCAGTGGCAGCCTCCCAACCAGAGAGGTAGTGCAGGAACTACAACTGCTACACCAGGGCAGACTCAATGACTTTATTTTGACTCCGCCAACCAGGGCTCAATTAGAAGCACCTTTGGGCGGAAAACTTTCTTTATTCTCAAAAAATTGACACAGCATTACAAGGGACACATGGACACTGCAAATAATAGACAAAGGATACAGGTTCCATTTCCACTCATTGCCAAAAAGAAGAGGCATGCCAGACCTGCCACCAAATCAGAGGGCAGAGGCTTTGAAGCAAATTACCAACTTAATGCAAATGAAAGCCATAGAAAAGGTACCTCTTTCAGAACAAGGCCAGGGATTTTACTCCAGATTATTCCTTGTTCCAAGAAAAGAAAATCAATGGAGGCCTATTCTCGACTGTCCACACTGAATACTTACCTCATTGTGCCAAAATTCAAAATGCTGACTCTACAGCAACTCCTTCCCATGATGGGAAAGGGGTCTTGGCTGGTGACTCTAGACCTCAAGGAGGCATACCTGCATGTCCCTATTCGACAAAGCTGCAGAAGACACCTCAGATTTCTTGCAGGGTCAGAGCATTATCAATTCTCAGCATTACCCTTTGGCTTATCTACTGCGCCCAGAGTATTCACGAAATGCCTGGCATCAGTAATTGCACACTGCAGACTTTAGGGGATTCAAATCTACCCATATCTGGACGACTGCCTAATACAAGCGGACAGCAAGCAAACTTTGTTAAAGGACTTGGACTATGCCATCCACCTGTTACAGGCCTTGGGATATACAGTCAACATCCACAAATCAAGACTGGTTCCATCCCAAAGAATAACTTTTCTGGGTGCGGATCTAGACCCAACCACCCAAATGGCCTTTCTCACAGAAGAAAAACAAAAACAACTACCAGTTTACTTCCAGAATCTGACAAGACAAACACAGCTGACTGCAAGGAAAATCCTGCAGACCCTGGGTTACATGGCATCTTGCATTCTTCTGATTCCGCAAGCAAGACTGCATATGAGAAAATTACAATGGTACCTAAGAAGTTTATGGTCACAGCACAGTCACAGCTTAGAAACTCTGATCCCACTCATTCCTTGCCTTCAAAAGGAATTTCTGTGGTGGGCTCAAGCCTGCCAGTCGAACAGCGGGTTGCCCTTCAGCAAGCCAAGAGCCAACAAAACCATCACCACGGACGATTCAGACCAAGGTTGGGGAGCACACATGGAGGGCAGATGTATCCAAGGGCTATGGTCACAGAGAGCTGCGCATGCACATAAACCAAAAGGAAATGCTGTCAGTGATACACGCAATCGAGGCCATCAAACCTTTCCTTCAGTAAGGCCACCTGATCATAAGGACAGACAACACCACAGTTATGTGGTACATAAACAAGCAAGGAGGCACTCATTCCTACCCTCTTTGCAGACTGACAATGAATCTTTGGGAACTTGCTTTGAAACTCAACATACAACTACAGTCCCAGTTCATGCCAGGGAAAGACAATACACTGGCAGACAGCTTAAGCAGAACTACCATGGATGCACACGAATGGATGCTGCACCCAGACATCTTCTTACTCATCACACAATCATGGGGAAGGCCGGAAATAGATCTGTTCGCTTCCCCCCTCAATCATCAACTGAAGAAATTCTGCTCAAGGACATACCACCCACAAGCATGGAAAGTGGACGCTCTCTCTTTCAGCTGGAAAGCTCTAACAGTGTATGCTTTCCCACCTCTCCCATTAATGACCAAGGTCCTACTGAAGATCAGGACAGAGCAGCCCAGAGTAATTCTGATAGCTCCAAACTGGCCAAGACAGCACTGGTACCCACTGTTAAAGAGCATGTCACAGACGAAACCATGGCCTCTCCCCCTATGGCCACTCCTACTGACGCAGCACAATTTCAGGACTCTGCACTCCAACCTGAAATCCTTGCAGCTAACTGCCTGGAGAATACCATGACTCCTCCTCAGGATAACCTATCCCAGAGAGTGAAGGATATTATTATGGAAGCTCGCCGGCCTTCCACAAGGAAGGCATATTCAGCAAAATGGAAAAGATTTCACACCTGGAACACAGCAAAGGGCCTAGATGTGACAGTGATGAACATGGCACATATACTGGAATATTTGGCAGAATTGTTCCACAATGGCCTGTCTTACTCTTCCATTAAGATACATGCCTCAGCAATCTCAGCAGAATACAATGTTAATCCACCTGTCTTCTCTCATCCTCTCCTAAGACAGTTTCTAAGAGGAATCAAAAACATTAATCCTCCAAGGAAACCACCTCTACCTACTTGGGACCTGAATTTCGTGTTGGAAAAACTAACACTTCCTCCCTTTGAACCAGCAGCATCGGCAGATCTACAGTTTTTGTCTTGGAAAACTGCCTTCCTTCTGGCCATAACCTCAGCAAGAAGAGTATCTGAGCTACAAGCTTTAATGGCAGTGCAGCCATTTCTTATCTTTCATCAGGACAGAGTTTCTTTGAGGACCAATCCTACATTCATGGCAAAGGTGGTATCCAGGGTATCTTTGAACCAAGCTATTCATTTGCCTACATTCTTCCCACAACCACAAAATAAAGGGGAGAGACTTCTGCACACCCTGGACATACACAGACAACTGCGCTACTACTTGGACAGAACTAAAAGTTACAGAAAGACTGACCAGTTGTTTGTAGCATATGCTGCTGGGGTACAAGGAAAAGCAATTTCCAAACAGACAATTTCAAAATGGATAGGAAATTGCATTCATTTTTGTTACTCCTTTCATGGAAAAACTGTGCCAGCTAACATTAGACCTCATTCCACGAGAGCCACAGCCACCACCACAGCCTTCCTAAGAGGGGTGACTACCAAAGACATTTTAGAAGCTGCTACATGGAGCTCCATGCATACATTTGCCAAGCATTACAATTTACCTTTATACTCCAGATCCAGAGCAGGTTTTGCTACGGCAGTCCTGCAGGGTATCTTAACTACACCATCCTTTACTTAGTACCTCCATCCCCAGATTGGCTATGGTATTCTACCCATATGTGATGACTGCAGATGCATCCTTGAAGGACATAGTACAGTTTTGTACCTACCATAAATGTAGATGTCCGATAGGTATGCATCTGCAGTCAGGTTTACCCTCCCTCCTTCCCCTCTGTGATATTCCTAGGGTGCTTACCCCTCTATTAGCTAGCTGGGGGAATCTATTATGGTGTATTTGTTTGTATATACATGTATATATATTTTTTTTGCAAACGTTTGGAATTTTATTGCATTTCTCCAAATTTAGTCTTCCTAGAGGGCACCTGGCATCTGGGACAAGAAAAACTGAGGAAGATGGTGTCGGCTGATGCTTTTATACCCCAGACGCTCTGACGTCGGGGAAAGTGTGACATCAGCCGAGGCCAGACCCAGACTTTGGAATCCGGCCGACCAAAGGGCTGCCTGAGGCAGGACAACCCATATGTGATGACTGCAGATGCATACCTATCGGACATCTACATTTATGGTAAGTACAAAACTGTACTTTTCATTTCTTAGAGTCATGGTAGACCATTCCCAGATATGGAACTACTTACAGAGAATTGGAAGTCCATTTTGTCTGTTTATAGTGGCTACAGCTTTGTGAAGATCACATAAGTATCTTAAATCATCAAACATTTATTGGTTTAACTAAGGAAATAAAAGATCTCAAGGCTCCAGTTGTTGGTAGACTGATATCTGAATATGTAATCATTTTTATCTGAAGGTTTTACATTATTGCTGAAGGTGCATACTAATATCTTAAAGCAATGGAATCCTAGTTCTTAGAACTATTAAAATTATTTGTGTAATGATCTTCAGAAAAGGATTCATTAAAAAAGGACTCTTCGAGACAGATATCTCTTAAATTTACACCATGTTATTCATATCAGTACTGACAAAATAGTCTCAAATTTATTATTCCTAATGCCGTACATTATAAGCAGGCAGGTCTCATTTTTAACAGGCAAAAACAAGGCATCGTAAAAAAAAAATCTGTCTGATCCTGATAGAAATGGTCTTGTTGTTATGAAGGTTACTAAAGAGAAGTAATTTAGCTCATTGGATTGGAATTATTTCTCCTAATGCTGGAATATTATAAATTTCCACTTTCATTTATTAATATAGTAAATAAAATTTGTAGTATTTTTGTAATGCAAAGAATGCCTTTATTACGCTCTGAAATCAGGGGAAAAGATAATCGAAATCAATCTTAAATAAATTCTTAGTGCGAGACCGGATCTCATCAGTGCTTAGGGGTGCTTAACAATGTTAAATACTAAGTTCTGTTAATATATATCTCATGTTGTAAACTAACAGTGGATGGTGCGAACCATCACAGAACACCAGCAAAAGGTAAAGCAAGTTTTAAAAGCTGTTAGAACTTCACTTATTTATGCTTTCTTTACTGGCTTTCAAAGATAGCAAAACAGTTCATGCTCTTTCACTTTTTTATAACTGGTAGTGCAAGAACTTTGCTCTTGAGGTACATTTTATAGCATCCATCTCTATCACATAATAAGTTGGTTATGATCAGTGACCTGATCAGTCATTATGCACTTTAAAATTGGTTTGTTTCTTTTATAGGTGGTCAAGATTACTAAGAGAACCAAACAGGGATGCCATTTCACTGTTCTTTTTAAATTTGCCAGCCATGCAATCACTTGTTAATGCAATTACACTTTTTCCAGATATGAGAAGATATTCTCTAAAAATAATAGCCTATTTTTACAGATGATCTTTTGATTCATTTATATTGGGTAGAATTAATGTATATAATATTGCTAATTAAGTACATCTGACACCATGTCTAAAATAAGATTTAGCAGTAATAAAACAAACGGCTCCATTTTGAAATGTCGGCACTCGAAATGCCAAATGCCGACAAGCCAGAAAAAAGATCAAAAACCCAGGAAAAGAGCAAATCTCGAAAATCAATCTTTAAAATTCCTATTTGCAAGGGGGTATATTCTAATGGTTTCTCCAAAGCTGATTAAAGAAGTATGCATACATTTTCCAGTTACAAAAAAATCAACATCTCTGATACACAAATAAATGGAATTAGTAATATGATACTTGTGCTCAATAATTATTTACACTATTTTGTTAGTAGCCCCACCAGTTGTAGTATGTAAAGACATTCTTAAAACGTTTTATGACTTGCATTTTTCGGTTTACATCAGTTTATATATACCCACTCCGAGATTGCCATACCTCAGAGAAAAGAGAATATTCTGATTAATAGCCATCTCGTACTTAGTATATATGTAAGTCCATTTTTTTTTCAACCTTTCAGTCTCAGTTGTTTGGGATTCGCCGTAACAGGTACTGACATTTCATATGTTTACCAAAACAAACACAATAAATATTAATAAGAATTCAGAAGAAGGGACATTAAACAAAAGTAATTGCTTCTGTAAATAATTGCAGTATACAAGAGTATGTCAGTAACATGGAATCAGTTAAACTAAGGTATAATAATATTAAAATATTTGCTTACCTTTGTTAATAGATTAATTTTGATCAACATAATAATGCTACCAAAATTCTTATAAAGTACTTTGTTTCTGCAAAAAAAGATTTTAGGAGAATTAATATTGATTATCATCACCCAATAATCCTTGACTTGCAATTGGAGCCAAAAATATGCCATATTGGATTCCTTGGCTTAGAATTGTATGTATTGGCTTCGGTCATGAAAAAGTATTTAATATTCTAATGGTTTATATAAAGTTGGTTGGAAAAGGTATGCATACTTTACAAAAATTCAAGATCTCTGACTCGCAAATAAAATTAGTAATTTGACACTTGTGCTTATTAATTGTTTACAGTACTTTGTTAGTAGTTGCACCAGTTCTGTTATTTAAATGATGTTCTTAATACATTTTATGGGTTGTATTTTTAGATTTACATCATTTTAAAAGCTATGTGTTTAAAATATATTTCCTGGATATTCAACACAAATACTGTTGAATAATGACTGATTTGACATTCAACTGATATCAGGAACTATAAACATGCAGTTTCTCCTAGTGATGGCACCAGCTGTTCCAAATTATTAAAACTATTTACAGTCATATTAGTTTGAAATCTTGTTTACCCACACATGCAGTTCCATTGTGAAATAAAATAAGCATTTAATATTTCATGTGTTGGAAATGAAGAGGCTATCATTTTAACATTTCTATTTAACAATTCTATTAACTGTGCAATATTTGTCATTAACTCTTAAGTCAGTTAAAAAAAATGCAAGTTACACAAAGGGTGATACTGTGCCCAATGTTTGCAGAAAGTCAGCATTCAACCTCTGCTGCTTTCACTGTAGTAGAGTTTCAACAAACTCTGACTGGCAAGTTTTTCATCAAACTCTCTGGCAAGTTTATATTTGATATAGTGGGGTTTCATGAGCTCAGACAGTCACAGTTGCAATTTCTCCTAATGTGAACTTTATTTTTTAGTCCGTTTCAGATTTCAGCTGCAATTTCTCCTAACACAAACTATTTCTTAGTGTGTTTCAGCTTTGCTTGAATTTATATTTGATTCCATAGTCAAAGATGACAGCATTTGCTGCACTGGAAAGGTTCAAACGTACACTCTAGCATTATGACATCCAAGGAAGTGATCAATCGCTGACCGTTTGTAGTTCTCGGACTCACTAGTACAAGCCCTAGTAAGACCAAATGTATGAACATATAGACTTCATATATTAGAACAGTGCGACCAAATTAGGGTTGCCACCTTTTCAAATGCCCAAAGTGGGACATTTTTTGTAGAAACGTCAAATTTTGCAGGGCAGAACATACCCACGGCCAGTACAAAGGACAGAAATTCACTTTTTTGCCAGAATAAAAACATATTCTTGCAGCATTTGAGTTGCTTATTCTGTTCATTTTAATATTTAGGTGTTTCAGATACAAAATAACTATTTTATGCAACTATTAAAGAAAATATAGGAAATAATTTTGTCCTAAAATCTCAGGACATTTGCCATTTTTTCAGTTTTTTTGCAAGACACAACTGCCCAAAGAGGGACTGTCCCTCACAAAGTGAGACAGGTGGTAACCCTAGACCAAATGTACAGAAATATGAACTTGGGTCCAAGATCATTGTGTCTCAGAGTGTTCCTTTTTCTCCAAGTATGATGATCTTGGTGTATGTCATCATCTGTTTAAACTGTGACTTTTAGAGCCGATATGCTGGCTGACATAGTGGTCTGAAATACATATGAAAATTTAGCTCTGATTGGAATGTAGTACTAACATTGGCTTCATGGGGACCCAGCTGCATTAACACAGAGGGCTGACAGCTCTAACTGTGGCCTGTGGTTGACTAGCAGGCTTGGAGCTTGCATGGTGGAGAACTAGAATGACTAGGCTTAAGCCTGTTTACCTGTCTTCAAGAGAAAGAGGATATGCTTGAGGCATAGTCTCCATGGTCGATTCCCTAGTGGAGACCAGGGATTACCCATAACTGAGCCAGTTGGTCACATTATGTAGAGGCATGACTACTTTGTAAAGGCATATTGCAAGCTATTTCCTTGAATGCAGATGAACATTCACAGGGGAGATAGGACCTTAAAGAGAAAATCCTAATCCTCCTCGTCAGTGACAGTGCTGTTCTTGGTCCATTCTGCATTCTCCCTCCAGGGGAAGAATGAGCTGTAGAGTTTGACCAGTAGGGTTTTTGCCCAGGGGGAGTGAATGAGTCAGTGAAGCAACTGGGAGGTAAGTTTGATGGTCAAAGGAGGACCAAATAAAAAAAATAAATAAATATTAGATTGGAGTAGCTTGTTTATATGTCAGTTAGGGCAGCTGTTGATCCCACACTCTGACTTGGCTTTAAATTCTGTAACTAAATAAGTTAAATCTAATTATTTTATTAGATGGGTGGAGCTATGAACTCTGATTATGTGAGCTAATTGAATAGTTTATTCAGACTTTGGTTGTAAATCTCACATTAAGATTAGATGGCATGATTAGCAGTTATGTTATCTGAGTTTTTCCTTAGGATTTTACCTAAGTAGTCTTTAATCATCGTAAACTGATTACACATTGTTCTCCTGAGGCTTTTGGGCTGTTATCCTTTCTCTGGATGAGGTATCTAACATCTTGTTTGGCAGTGGAGCTGATGCCCTTAGGTTTGGGCACATCAGCAGCAGCCTTTCCAACAGAATAAAATAGCTCTGTCGTTGAAGTGTTATCCCACATTTCAGGAACCCTGTGAGGAATTTCATCCCACAATGGTCAGCTCTTGGTTTTTTGCTCTATTATCTGCTTGTGATAGGGAAATGTAGTAGTACGAGGATAGAAACTTTACCATTTGCCATCAGACACCCACTGACTTTGTGTAGTTGTTCAGAATGCACCTCAGGCATTCGCACTTTCTCTTCCTTCCTCCAGTTAAGAAGAGCTGCTGTTAGGTGTTTGATTCATTTGTTAAATACCTCCATGCTAAGCAGATATCAAGAGCAAGCAGAAGTCAACTGTAGTGTCATTGGGCTTGACAACATTTATATGTATATGTGTGTATGGATATAGATAAATATATATATATATGTATGTATATGTGTAAACTGTCTGAAATATTTTGATCTCTGTATGACTCCATTTTACATTTTTGTCTACCTTTCCGGTATTTTTATTTACTCTCAGAATATTTAAGACATCAGCTGTGATTGCAGTGTCCTCTAATAATACCCTGTTGTTTATGCCATCATGGTCTAATATCATTTATTAAATGGGTGTTTATTTTTCTGTGAAGAGGGTCTTGCCATATAAAGCATGAGATAAACAGTAGTTTGCTTTTTTATTAATAAAACTACAGTATTCTGTATTCAGGTTGTTTAACACTAAGTTTTGGGAAAAGAGCTTTTCAACCTTGCCCTATGTCGTTGCAAGTAATTTATGCAAGCAGCAGCAAAATGTTTATTTGATATGCCAGCTCCATTGACTTGGAGTGATAAAGCCCTAACTACAGCCCAGGTAGCCAGTGTTTGACTTTTGGTTTAGGAGCCTACTGGAAAAGGCAGGGGGAAATGGAGGCGTTATTCACCATTGTCAAGATATCTATCTTTATGGAGGGGAAGAGAATGAGGCACATACCTGGGGTGACAGTCCCATGGTGGATTCTCTAGAGGGGAGACTAGAGATCACACTGGAGTGCTAGTTCTTAGGGGAAGGGCACTTTTAAGGGATTGTGGCAGTGAGTGACACTTTTTGGTGATGCACAAACTCTGGAACATGCATTGCTATGTTAAGATTAAAAATAAGAAGACTCTCGATGGCTGCATAAATGACCATCCCTGTCAGTCAGCTTTAACCCCAAGTGAATTGGGACAATTTGTGCTAATTGGCTGAGAGGGGGCTGATAGCCAGTAGACAGTGTAGGAGAAAATATGGGAAAAAAAAAAGCATGAAAACTACTGACATTCATGACTGGATTGCCAAACTAGTTCTGATCATTATTATTTGAAAAGTGCTTAAAATCTCTGTTTACGGAGATAGCCCAATTGCCACTAAGTTTTTTAAAATTGCACCAGTCAGCTGTATAAGTGTACAGTTAGGCAGTTGATTTCAGCACCCCTGACCTTGTGTTTGAGGATCTTTTGTAAACACGTTCCATTGCATTCAATTATTTTCTAGCTAACATACTTTAATGTTACTCACTTATTATTAATCCTTCTTTTCCAAGATGTTCAGAATACAGAGCAGTTTTAGTATGTCACTCAGAATGCAAGAAGTTAGGAACTGTTTTGTGTTTGTCTTTTTTAACAGGTACTGACTGTAATTTGTACTTGTGTTCTGCTATCCTGCCTCTGTTGACATGCAGAGTATCTTGATTTGTTTTTATACAAAACATGTGTTGTATTTGTTAGTAATTTTAACAGCAACTGATATATGACTTGTATTTGTGTTTTGCTAACCTGACTCTGTTGTTCCATCAGCGAGAACCCAGAAACTATAAGAGCTCCCATGATACCATTGCCTTTGCCACAGAAGCTTTACTTCTATATTACTCCTGAGATCAAGCGTGACATTGAGCATGCCAAACAGAATCTGGATATGTGAGTATAAAGACAGGCCTATGTGTATATGGGAAAAGGGGAGATGGGTAACCCAGGATGAGGAAGCTATGTTGTTTGTTTATTATTTGCATGATATTTAGTTTTAGCCGATGAGTTATCCTGTGCTTACACTGTTTCTCTGAGAGACTTTTTAACTTACTGCTGTATTTTTCCTCTAGCTGTACTGCAGAAAACCGACTGGGCAATTACATAATTAGGTTATGAACTGGGTTAAGATTTGTTATCCATGTACATTTAAGTTTTTACTGATTGTGAATTTACTGTACTTTACAGGATTGTATGAACAGGCAACTCATTTAATGCCATAAGAGAAAATCTGTGATACCTGATTGTATGTGGTTTCTTGGGCATTTTCTTAGTGATTTTAAAGAACATTTGAAGTTCAGTCTCACTTTCATTTACTTCAGGATGGATTTTCATAAAATCTTTAGGTGGCTGGCTCAAAAAGTTTTTTTTTTTTTTTTAAGTTGAGTAATTGAATTTAAAAAATAAAAATATAATAAAGAATGCTTTTTATTGAGTTGCTCTAAAAAGTGAAAATTAAGAAAAACTTTGCAAAAGAAACAGACAAGCTGATTTCAGAAAACCATTTGAGGTTGGTTTTACTGATCCTGTTATTGAGGTAGCAGAAAAAGTAGCAGGAATCAGCAAAACCAGCCTCAAATGCGTTTCTGAAATCGGCTTGTCTGTGTTCTTTTGCAAAGTCTTCATTCTACTTCCTTGTTTTTCACTTTTTAGAGTGAGTCAATAAAAGCATTCCTAATTAAAAAAAAAATATATATATATATATATATATATATATATATATATATATATTTTTTTTTTTTTTACTTTTTAGTTGTTGAGTAAAATATAACAGCAATTCTGTAATTCTCTGTACAGAATTACTGTTGTATTTTACTTAAAACTAAAAAGTAAGAGTGGTTGAGGAATGTAGGTTTTAAGTAAAATGCAACAGTAATTCTGTATTTATCTAGATTTATCAAGATTTATTCACCACTGTGAGCTGACCAGGGTGCTGAAGTGATGTGTACTGCATAATGATTGGTTCCCAATGGATGTAGATGAGAGCTGAGTGATCGAGGAACGTGACAGAACCACAGAGTGACACAGCCACAAAGTCAGTTTCAATAAAAAAACATTCTAATAATAATAATAGTTACTTTAAAAAGTAAAAAAAGTGGTTGAGGAATGTAGGTTTTAAGTAAAATACAATGGTAATTCTTTATTTATCTAGCTTTTTCAAGATTTATTAGAATCCTCGATGCAGCTTCATTCTCTTGACTATTCACCACTGTGAGCTGTCCAGGGTGCTGATATGCTGTCTACTCCATGATGATGTTTCCAGTGGATGTAGGTGAAAGCCAAGTGTTCGGGGAGCATTGCAGAACCACAGAGACAGAGCCACAAAGCTGATCTCAACAAAAAAAAAATTCTAATAATAATACAAAAATAATAAGTCTGTGCAAATAGGGACTGCCTTATCAATAAAACTATTTAAATGGTAGTAACAGTCAGAGGCAGAAGCACAGTCTTCAGAAATGGGAGCCATCAAAGGAGAATTACAGCAAAGTTTATTTAGGTCATCAGGTACTTGAATTCCACTTTGAAAGGTTCCTAAACACAGAAGTATTTGCAGGGTAACTGCCACCAGTTTTAAAGGAAGTAAATAAATGACTTGTGGTCTCATTTAACAAGTGAAGATTATAACAACATAAGGAGGTGTGCAAGAAGTGGTCACAGTTGTGAGAATAACATGAGTGACATTGGGGCCCCTAGTAGGATGGTTAAGAATTGTACAAGCAGGTTAGCATTTATAATGTCAAGGGAGAGTTGAGCACAACAGCCACTGGCAGTGTAGGTCAGCCAGTTTACTGATGGATAGACAAGTCCATCAGTAGGAAGGTGTTGGGTTTAATGAGGATTTCAGCCAAGGTGTCATGCTCAGAAGGGGGCAAAGACAGGGAAAAGAATGCAGCTGTCATCCTGCAGTTCAAATTTTGTGCTTGCAACTTGAATTCAGGATTGAGGTTGGGTTCCTTGGGGGTTGGTCCTGTATGGCAGTATTGCCCATCGAAAGATGGGACTATTGTACCACTTTGTTAGAAGCCAGAGTTTAGTATTATCTATTCTTTCGTTGTATAAAAACTTGACTAGATCAAATGACATGTTCTGGTTTTGCTGTACTCTTGTTTCCTCAAATTAGAAAACAAAAACTTAGTCCTGCAGCCTGAGTGATGCACACATCATCAGTGTCTAGAGATCTGTGTTTCTTCTGCTGAGTCAGCATGAGTGAACTATCACAGTTGCAGCACAGGCTCCAGAAGACAGAATGTTATCCCTCAGTGTGACTTGCACAATGGACCTGCTACTCCATTTTGAAGGCATTTTGGAAAGTATCTACACTAGTCTGGCCTAAAATAGAAAGTGTACACTAATGTACAAGGTAGGTGGAAGCAAGTGGAAAGAGAAGAAAGTGCACCTTATTGCAAATTTTGCTGCCCCTTGAAGCTGAGATAGTCTGTCACCCCAGATGAGTTGTAAATTAAAACAGCATCTCTTTCTGCACTTCTGCTGCCGAGTAGCCTGCACTAGGTCACATAATGGATCCGTAACAACAGTTCTTTGGGCTGGGCTTACATTAGAGTACAGCAGCTCAGCTTGTGATTCACATAAAACCATCACACTTCTGTACAAGTCTGTTGTAGTAATTTTGAAGGTAGGCATCTGGATTGTATGTGTTAGGAAAAATCCATGTGGGAAATTGACAGAGTGTCTCTCTGGTTTTTATTTGAATCCCATATCATTAGTGACAAAAGTTAAGGTGGAATCATAGAATGATATCAAAACAATTTCAAATATTTTCTATTTTTTGACTGAAAAGCAGATAAATTAAAATGTGTCTGCTTAAATGATGTTTAGACTAGATACTATTACAGATTACAATGATTAAAAAACTTATTGTTAGTATGTCATTATACTTATTGTTAGTAAGTTCATTACTGGCTGATTTAAACAGTATTCTTAGGCATTATTTTTAAGAAATCTGTTAATTTTCAGTTGTTAGCTTCATCCCCTTCAGGATTGTGGAAAATCTGGAACCTGTTTCAGCAGGCAGCTGACATAGGGCATGGAATTGGCCCTTGGTTGGATGCTAGTAAGTCACAAGATGTGCATTCACACACACACCCCTATTTTTATCTGCTGTCATGTCAGTATTTGTCACTTCACAACAAATTCTGTGTGATTCCAAATTTGAGCACCTGGATTTCCAAATCTCTTTACACATGATTAACTAATCCCTTAATAGCTCGATATAGAACACCATCTTTGCCCCTTCTGAGCATGACACCTTGGCTGAAATCCTCATTAAACCCAACACCTTTCTACTGATGGACTTGACTATCCATCAGTAAACTGGCTGACCTACACTGCCAGTGGCTGTCATGCTCAACTCTACCTTGACATTATTAATGCTAACCTGCTTGTACAATTCTTAATCATCCTACTAAGGGCCCAGATGTCACTGATGTTATTCTCACAACTGTGACCCCTACATGCACACCTCCTTATGTTGTTATAATCCTCACTTGTTAAATGAGACCACAAGTCAGTTATTTATTTCCTTTAAAACTGGTGGCACTTACCCTGCATATACTTCTGTGTTTAGGAACCTTTCAAAAGCAAGTGGAATTCACATACTTGGTGACCTAAATAAACTTTGCTGTAATACTCCTCTGATGGATCCCGTTTCTAAAGCCTGTGCCTATGCCTCTGACTGTTGCTACCATTTAAATAGTTTTATTGATAAGGCAGTCCCTATTTACACCAAATATACTTCTCAACTTTTACCACAACAGTTAGACAAAGAAAAAAATAATTAGGGAAAAAACCTTAACATAGGCATGTCTTTTAAATGCTACTACTATTTTACAGTTTTAGGAGGGATGGAGCAAAAGTCTGAGAACACATTAGGGGCATCCCTCCAAAACCTGGTCAGTTGACTGGTAAGGGACATCAAATGCAATAAAATATAAAAATAAACCTCTGTGGTGGAATACCTATGCAAGGAATTTGGATAATGAAAGGAGAAAAATTGCTTAATACTTACAAGGAGTCTCTCTCCACTTAACAGCACACTTAGGCAAACCAACAAAGAGCTTAAGGGAACCATTTGGAAGCTTAAAGATGAATATGAAAATAAAATAGCCAATAAAACCAAAATTAAGTACAGATCTTCAATTGTGACTGGAATTTAAAAACTAACACTTATTAATGTTTGCAGATAGCCCACAGTAATACAGCCCACTCTGACCCAAAGGAAACTGCTAATATCCTATCTCACAGATTTAGCACTTGCAAATGTTAGAAAACTCTCAGTTATCACTCTTCCATAGACTCCCCAATCACAGTCACCACTTTCAGCTACTTTGAAACAAATCCTGTCAACTGTAAGAATATTTCATTCATGAGACCAGTTACTATATCAGGTTGCCTGATTATTAGTGTCAGCTAGGATCTATCTGAACCTCTATTTAACCTCTTTAGTATAAGCTTCTCCACTGATTGCATTCCTGAAGCCTGGAAGATAGCTATTGTAATGCCGTTATACAAGGGTGGCCCAAAAACAGATCCTCATAACTCTGGACCCATTAGTCTCACTAGCCTCATGAGTAAATCTATGGAATATGCAATCTCAGGCCTCTTTATCTGGACATTGAAAATAAGTTAACCGTGATCCTCGTCAATTTGACTTCGTCAAATGCAGGTTCTGCATCTGTAACCAGATTAATTTCTTTGAAAAGGTCACCAAAGCAGTGAATAGTGGTTATTCAGTACCTAAAGCATATCTGGACCTGGCCAAGGTTTGACACTATTCTTCATGCAGATATTATTGATAAAATTGTAAACCTAAATATAAATTCTTAAGTTGTGTGGTGGAAAGCTAACTGGTTGTCTCACAGAACCAGGAGGAAGTTTGCAGCTGATTGTACACTGGGAGTTGTCATTCAATCTTGCCCTGACAAATACTCCAGCTTGTGCTAGACTATGTTAGTAATCTGTGCAAAGACAATGATCTCAAATTGAATGTGAAAAAATGCAGTATGATTAATTTTGGTAATCAGAGTATTATCTCATACCTTGTTAGTGACACACTCCTCCAGTCAAATCTAGGCACACTGTTATTGAGTATCCCTTGACCATCAGTGTCTCTGCAGTATTTAGGAAAGCATTCTGCCTGGCTCATCTTATTTTCAAAGGCATCTATATTCAAAGAAATCTTAATTCCATGTTTTTCATATATCATAAATAAAATGTCACTTTTGTCATGTATTTGTCTAAACATATCATTCAACCTGAAATACTTCAGAGGTTCTTAAACAAAAAGATCAGTGGTCTCAAAAATCTTGGTTATCAGGACAGACTGCCTGCCCTCTACACTTTCATATCGACTCCTCTTTGAGTATCTGAATCTGATTTTTCAAGTCACGGAAGATTCAAGCCTCTTTGACTTCCTGTTCTTCACTGAACAAACATTTTTTTCCAGGTAACAGGTTAAAGGAACTTCACATCCATTAACAAATAAGACACACTAGTGTGTGAGATTCATATGTCAGTGTATCCCTACCTGTGAAACACACTTTCACTACATGTCAATCAAAGGAACACTTTTACCACCTTCAAGGTAAACTTATTCAGTTGGCAGCCTTACATTCCCATCTGTCTTGTATTGCCCTCCTTAAGGCTAAAGGGAACTTTTGAATATGGTTATTGGTTAGGTTTGTAATGGTGTGCACACTGATTGTGTAGTATCTACCAATGAACCCATGTGTTTAGGATGTGAGAAGAAACTGGAGATTCTGATAAAAAAACGCAGATGAGCATAATACATTCCTGATGACCCAACCACCTAAAACACGGTATCTGCACAAATACTGAACAATCAAGACACAGAAGGCAAAAGCACTTTTTAGGTTAAACACTGCCAATGCTTTCTTTCTCCAGAATAATACTGCTTAATTTGGGAGATGTAGAATTTGCCAGGTTCACCTACTACCATAAACAGTACCAGAGACTACTCTTAACTAACTAAATCTAAGTGTATTACAGTGGTGTCTGTTGCCATCAGTAGCAACAACAAATGGGCAGTACGGGGTTTTGTGTCAAACAGAACGATTCCACAGTCCTTGCCATCATCGAGTCATGACTCTTGGATGAACATTGTACTCCTTCATACCCTGCAACAGTACAGCTGCTTCTACAGCAACAGATGAATTTCCAGAACAAGTGGAAACATTCTTCAATCCTCACCATCCAAGCATTCTTAATTAAAAAAAAAACAAAACGCATGTTCCCTAATTCCCTAATACATACTGACCTGATCTGGTTAATAATGCAGCTTATCGTTGACTAAGCTTGTACAAGCAAAACTGGTTTAGCTCTCTTTTTTTGAAATAAAAGTTTACTTATTACACCGGAATTCTGGTTTATTGTTTTAATGCATATATGTATGTATATATTGTGTGTGTGTGTGTGTGTGTGTGTGTATGTATATATGTATAATAGCATTCGAGCTCTTGAATGATCGGCTACACTGTTAGAAAGCTAACTTTTTGAACTTTGCCACTGTTTATGTGCTCAAGATTGATGTACAGTGGGGATCACAAATGTTCCCATTCCCCACTGTGTAGTGCGGCCTTGGAGTTGGTGTGTATAAGTAACAGGAGGTGGCTTGCCCCACTGCAAAAAAATTTTTTTCAAATCTGTGTGATTCGATTTTTATGTATATTTGTATCTTTGTGATTCAATTTTAACACTATGACAGGTGTTAAAAGTTTTGATACTTGGAATATGGATCATGGAGTCAAATATACGAGAGTCTGGAACTTGTATCCTTTTATTCATCGTCTTATAGACTTTTGAAGGGAGTTCTTTGCCTCTTATACTGCACCATTAGAGACTCGAATTATTGTGGCCCTCCTCTTTCTCCGCAAGTGCAGTATCTCCACCAATACAAGAACCAGGGACCTGAATCTTTATCAGCTAAATAAAACATTATGGAGGAATAGATTTATGACCCAACACACCCCCCCCCAAAAAAAAAAAATCTTGAAAAACGTCTTCTGCATGTTAAACACTGTGGCTCAGTTTACTCCATGATTTGACTGGTCTGGTTTTCCTGGAGAAAGGAGGGCCTGCCTGAGGGGGAGGGTATTAGCTTGGCGAGAATGTTTATGAAAGTCAGTGGCCTTGGAATGTCTATGAATCTGTCATACACCCTTATGTGCACATGCACACTTTTTCGTATCTCTCTCTCTCTCTCTCTCTCGTACCTTTCCCTATGGAAATGTCCCTCCATCAGCTGCACTGCAGTAGTTTGACTGCTACTAAAGTCTTTCAACAAAGAATAAAAGGCCAAAAACTCAGTATCTTCAGTGTCCTGAAGTTAAACTGCAAGGCATCCATGAAAAGCAGCTTATAGTATACCCAAACCCAAAAAATCTAACCTGGATAATAAAATAACCCACATCTGTATGCCTGGTCATTTGAAGCCCACAAGCTTTTGCATGTTCTAAAATTAGCTAGAGCAATTTCTTAATCACAAGAAAATAACTTATTAAACAAGCTTCATTCAGTTCACTAGAACCCTGCTGAATCTGACATCAGCCCTGTAATAGCCTGGAGTACCTGCTATATCTTATTGTTACTGATCCAAGGAGGCCTATTCTCAGTAAAAATTAGGCAGCTTTAAGATAGTCATGCTACTGGGTAACAGAAGACATCAAGCAAGTCTTTAAACTGAGAAAGCAGGCATGACATGCCTAAATAAATTATTCTAGATCTAAAAGCAAATGCCTTTATGGCCACCAGTTAAACAAAAGCCACATATACATATGAGCTTGACAGAACGCCTTCCTAGGTGCACCTAAGCAATTATGAAAATTCCTCAAAGTGCCAGTAACCTAGGAATCACAAGTAATATCTGAAATAAATCCATTAGGGATTTTATCATAACTAATTGCCTCATCCCTCAAACATTCTAACTTGCACAACTCCAGAGTCCCACACAAAACCTAAACATCTGACATGTCGTAAAAGATAATTGCTATTCTACTTTAGAAGAGCAACCTCCAAACAAGCACTACGAGAAGCCTTAGCAAATTGAATGCCTCTAAATGCTCCAAATTTCAATAATTATACCTAAAAGTTCACTAAAGGGTCAACTTTACATAACTTTAAATTCACAACAGGGATTATACAACACTGCTGTGCCAGTCGCAAAAACAGTTCCTCCTAAATCAGCCTCGGATTTAAGACTCATACCCATTTGTGTCCACTTGCTTAGCTGCTAGAAAAGCAGCTGTATAATCAGTTAGGAGAAAACCTATCAAAATGCAAATAATGTGACTTCAGATATGGCTGCAGTGCAGCAATAGCAGCCTACAATGTTATGAACCATATTTACAAGTCATTGGAAATGGTACACCTTACTGGAGCTATACTCATTTTCTCAGATGTGCCTTAGAAACTTTTAACCATGTCCTTCTCCTAACTACGATATGGAAGTATGGGTTCTGTTGTCCAGCCAGTATACCAAAGCCATATCTCCTTCCAGTCTCCATACATCAGACGTATGTCCTACTTCTAAGGCGTAAGGTACATAAGTGACATACGAGCATCTAATTCTCAGAAATTCTCTGCCTGCAGTCCAAATGCTATTCAGTGAATTTGGTTTGCAGGTCATTCACCACTGACATACAAGAAATGTGTCTTATGATGATATTTTCTATGTAGGAGTCCCACATGGCGTAGTCGTGGGACCGTTGCTATTCACTGGTTATAAATGAATCTCACTGTTTAACCTTCCATGGGTCAGTTTCATACCTTATGACAGTATTCTTATCATTAGCCAAGACTCTTCACACAAAAAACTTTAAAGCAAACTGTAGAATGACTTTTTCTTTCAGACAATTTTAGATGAGACTAGCACTTGGTTATTAACTGTAGCAAATCCACTGTAATTCTGTTTAGGACTCGCAAAAGACTGTCCAGTGATTTGAGTGTTTATATGGAGGACCTAGTAGAAAATGCCATTCTCACAATGACCCAACAAAGATATCTTTGTCTACTAGCATTTCGCACCATCAGCATGCAACGTACAACAAACCAGGTCCAGCACCAATTTAAATTTGTTTACGAATGTACTCCTCTTAATGCTTAGAAGAAAGAGAGCAATTGGAATTCAGTTATAAATGCCAAAAATGTACTGCCTGCTGGTCTTAATGCTAAACTCAGCCCAGAGTGCAGACATTCTGCAAACCAGTCATCAAAGTCTGAGTGGCCATCTTATCAAACTGTAGATTACACAACTGTATAACACTTCAGAGAAGGAATAAGAGCTTGATCACTTCAAAGTCATCTGCCTCTTGAATTTCCTAACCATTAATATGTTATGTTGTATCCAGTGTCCTCCAGTAGCCTCAAAGCTTCACACTGGAGCTGTCATACCCCCTTTTTTCATCCAGTGATGAAGCCCCGATTCTGGTCAAGCCACCCTTCAACAAAGCGTTAAATGAAAAATCCTTTGCCAAAGTAGTACTTTAAAGGGCAAAATCAATAAGTAAATTAATTAGTCAGCTGGCAAACCAAGAGTAAATTAAACCATAATTTCTCTTCCTGCTGGATTAAGTTGGATCTCGAAATGGTAGTCACCCTGCGTTGTATTCAAACTGTTTACAGATCTGTACGTAGTGACATTGGAACCCAGCGTGTACCCAAAGACATCTCTGAAGTAGTATTCAGAATAGCAAATTATACAACGACCCCCCATTAATATTCAAAAACGTGCACATTGATTGGTCAGCGTGCACATTGTAAATCAGAGTTATAGTAATGGAAAAACGTCCGGTCGCCCGGACTTTTTCCATTACTATAACTCTTTTTTTTTTACAGCAACGGAGAATGCAAGATCTCCGTTGCTTCACACTGTCTCGCTATGTTAAACAAGTTTAACATAGCGAGAAAGCTTTAAAAAAAGATTCTCCGTTGCTTTTTTAAAGCTGTCTCGCAATGTTAAACTCCTTTAACATAGCAAGACAGTTTGTAAGAAGCAACGGAGATCTTGCTTTCTCCATTGCTTTTGCCCACAGCTCTGATGTACTGCATAGGCATACGCATGCGCAGTACATCAGAACTGCCGCAGAATACCAGACAGCTGTGGAAGGGCAGCAAGGAGGCATTATACAATGCCATTATTTAAGAAAAGTAATTATTTTTTTTCTTAAATAATGTAATTGTATAATAGCAATAACCCACTTCTGGGTGTGGGTAATGCTGGATTTACCCATGGTTGGCTTTGTTTGGCCACTCGGGCTTCACCCTCGTGACCAAACCACACCAACCGTGGGTAAATCCAGCATTACCCACACCCAGGCATGGGTTATTGCTGTATCAGCAAACATGGGTTTTATATTCAGAAAGGCACCTTTCATGTCCACCTACTGGAGTTTCCTAACTCATAATAGGAGTGCCCATTTTCACTGTCTCCCCTCCAACACGAGCACTCACTCCCAAATACTCCTGTCAGCTGTCATAACTGGAGCATTAGTGGGTATGCAATCCACAAATGGAGTTTTCCTGTCAGAAAAAAAAGTGAGCCTCATCGTTTTGCATTGTGATGAACAGTAAAATGCTCTGAAGTTCATGTCTGTGTCTGACTTGTGTAGTCTTGCATTGTATAGATAAAACTCACTCACCAAAGAAAAGGACAGTTACACCTGTACAGAAAGGTATAAATGGGTAGCCATTCCATAGTGGTGTAATCTGGTGAAGCCTAGAAAAGTGTCAAAAATAGCGTGAAATGCATTGGTACGTGTATACACTCAGCATGTGAGAAGTTTTTTAAATTCTTCCCAGCTACCTTTTAATGTGTTCAGTGAACCATCCCAATGACCTGAATTTTCTTTCCTAAGTATTCATTTGTCTGTACTATTCATATTTGATTCCTTTTGTCTGAGCTTCTGACTGAAACAGAAAAGTAAAAAAAGAAACCGGTGTAATGATTTTCTGTTTAAACTGCTGTAAGCCATCTAATTTTTTTTTTTGGCTATTCTCATTCTAGATTGATCAATGACTTGGACATCAGCTGCTTCATTTTCCGAAACTTTGGGAAGAGTTTTCCAAAAAAGAATGACTTGAGTCCTGACTCCTTTATCCAGGTGGCTCTACAGCTAGCTTATTTCAGGTTCGAATAGAGTAGCAGCTTTGGGGGTGATTCTTTGTGTATTTTGTGCTTAATGGAGTATAAATGCCATGAGAAGTGCTGTACTGATAACTGATGTGAATTCTTTTAATAACCATTTGGAGGCACTTTTTCATTGTTGCTATTGAAACAGCTTCACATACTTGGAAATGCCCTTCTTCATTCATCATAAAGTATGCATACGTTTAATTGAGACCAGTTGGAGGAGGGAGTGTAGGACTGGCATTATGGAGCTTTCACACCAGTCAAGTCAACAGATGGATATTGAAAGAACACACTCCAGCTGTTTAATACCAAGGACTTCACCATACAGTGCTACTGCCTGTGTGATTTCTATGTCATTGCTAGTGTGTCGGAGGAAGGGAGAAAATGTACTGTACCTGAATTATACTCAGGTGAATAAACTGGGCTTTACTTGTGCATGAACTGCAAAGTAGGCAAGATTTGGTTTCTTTTTCCATGTGACACTTGCCCTAGGTGTAAACATAGCTTTACTCTCCAATTCCTGTCTTTACATTGACTGATTCCTTCATTCCTTTAAGACATGCTTTCCCTTATTCAGGGTCACAATGTAGCCAGATCCTATCTTAGATTCAGTAGTACACACTTTTCCTACTTAGCCAAGGGCTTCAGTTTTAGCACTTATTAATTCCTCAACTCTTGCCTATACGCATTCATAAGTGTGTTGAAGCCCACACTTTGTGTCCTTCTGCATTGTTTGTCTTTTTTGATGTTAGCTGCATCTTCACACAGATTTATTATACGTGATTTTGTATCACCTTGCAGGATGTATGGTGAATTGTGTGCCACCAATGAGAGTGCATCACTGAGGTGGTTCCATCTTGGGCGCAGTGAAACTGTGCGCTCTGCCACAGTGGAGGCTCTGGAGTTTGTGATGGCAATGGAAGATACGGAAAAGGAGGTATAGTGATTTCTCATGGTCATAGTGGATTGCATGAATTCTACTTAAAATATTTGGAATGCATGTGTTTTGTCTCACTGACAGTTTGTGAAGTTGATAATATTGTCAGTAGGGGAAATCATTTTAAGATGTTTATACACTGCTTGTACCAAACGTGTCATAACCATTCTTTATAATGCTTGTGCTTCAGTATCATTTATTGTTTTACAAGTTAGTGGTCATTAATCTGTGGGCTTTTGGGGTCCTCCATGTAAATGAATTCCTATAGAGAAATAGATTTAAGTTTTTTAGACATATGTTTAGTCCAGTGGTGACCAAAGTTAAATCTGGTAAATCTGTTGAAATAAAATCATTACTGTGGATGCAGGTATACTGTATCTGTAAAACAATTTATATGCCTTCGCATCCCATCCCTCCCTTGGTATGTTGTGTGTGTTGTGTGTGTGTGTAGATTTTTGTTGGTATTACTTGTTAATGAAGTTGCAGATATTTGCAGGTGTGTGCAGTGTTAAATCACTGTATCAAGTCTATGCAAGTATTTTTATCCTTAATTCATAACACTAGTATTTAAGGCCTTTTAAATTTGTACAGTAAGAAGGAATTCCTCTTTTTGGTCCCCTGCCATAACTTTTGAATGCTAATGCCATGGTAACTTTTTTATTATTGCAGGTTAAAGAAGCAGATTAGCTACATTTGTTTTAATAGTTAAACTAGTTAGTCATGTCTTATTTGCATCTCAGAGCATTTTTGGGAACAAGTGCATAAGCCTCATAAAAAGATATAGTTTGGAGTAAATGTTTTCCACGAAGAAAATGCATACTCCAATAACATCTTGGAAGATGTATATTGTCATCAAGAATATATGTGAAAAGGCAGATTATTCTGTGTAGTGAGCAATCTTAAAACGGTGACTGAATTGTTATTTTTTTTTCAGGTGGACATAAAGCTGGCATTGATGAGGAAAGCAATTGATGCCCACAGCAAATGCACCGAAGAGGTAAGAAGGCTAAGATAGATGTAATGACGTAGAAATCTCATCTTAAGTTTTAATTATGCAAGTCTAAAGATATAAGCTGGTATGAAGAGCAAAAACAGTGTGTTAACACTTTTTTTTTTTCAGATTTGTGATAACTAACTTAAATGTTTTGTCGATGGTGAATCTTGTCAGCAATACAAAGTCTTGCCTTTCTTTGCCACCCTTCAGCTGTTGGGTCTGTTGCAGATAGCTTTGTCAAGGTTTTACTGTTTACAATGCAACAGGGCTGTCAGACTGCAGAATCCAGCTCTCTCCCAGCTTTCATGTTATGTGGACAGGTGTGTCCTTCATTTCTTCTTGTCGCTAGTAGTTGACTGGTGGCTGGAATGCCAGTTTCACAGTCCTGCGCCATTTTAAGTTGTTTTCCTGTTTTAAGGCAGGTAACTGAAATCTTGTATGTTCTATACAGTACAGAACAGTAGTTTCGGTTACAGTGTTTCCATTTGTGCCCCTGCACAGGACATTTCTAAAAACTTTCACTGGGTGGATCAGTCCTGTATCTGGGGAATAAATAAATTGTTAAACTACCTTTAGCTAGGTTTACAGTTCATGTAAAAGTATAATGGTGAATGTGTGTGGCTGCATATCAGTAGCAAGATAATAATTAAGTAAATCAGCTGTTAGTTATTTTGTGCTCCCTGTTGAAATGTTGGTAGTCTAAATATACTGAAAACACAAGTTGAAGAGCAAATTGCGAAAATTGCTCTTCTCCTTAACACTTCTTTTTGCAGGGGGAAGCCCCCGTGTACCTGCCCCATGTGGAGGAAATCCCCCATTACCCACAAACTTATATACCAACTTCAAGATCTCCATACCTCAGTGAAAAGCTAATATTCTAAGAAATTGCATTTCGGATTTAATGCAAGTCCGTTCCTTTGCCATTCAGTCTCCATATTTCAGGACTCCCACTAGCGTATCCTGACATTTCAAATGGTTACTGTTATTTTGCATGTCTATGTCTGTGTATTTATGTGTTTATTTAATGTGTCTGTAGGTTGGGTTGGAGTTGATTGCTTCTGTGTAGTGCAACATGGAACTTTTCTAGTATTAAGAAGAGTAAATTACTTTTGATAGTTATGGTCTGAAAAGGGTCTCTGGTAAGTCCACCTACCTGGTTACTAAGTAATAAGTAAAACAGAGGCAAAGGAAATTTTCTGTGAATTAAAGGAGGTCCACTCTGATAGATTGTGAGTACCTGTGATCTAATATTGAGAACTTCTTATTCTTTCAGATAAATTCAAGTTTAGTAGTACATTAGTCATTTATAGTCGGTTAAACATTGAGATTTCCTGTCCTGCAGTCCCCAGCTCGCTGTTTTCCCTCTTTTGCCTTCTGTTTTCACATCTAAGGCAAGCATATCCTGCTGGTGCACACTGTGGCATCCCACACTGAGCTAGTAGAGCTTGCCTAACTCCCACACCTGGCAGTTTGACCCACCCCTACCCCATCCCCATTTCTTTTCTACTGTTTGCATAGTTTGCACCTCAGATTTGATGTCTGAGGTGAAAAAGAGTTTTCACTGAGTGCATAGAAAGTAAAGGCTTTTGAAGTGTTTATGTGGCCACCATATCATGAACCAACACTGCTTGGGCAAGAGCATGATGTCGAGCACTAGCATAGTGCCATTGTTGTAGTGTGGCCACTTGAAGTTGCAGAAGGGAGAAGCTGTAGCAATGCATATAGCCAAGAAGATGGCAGCTATGATGAGTGCTTAGCACAGGCACCAGAAAGAAGGTCCCACGCAGAGTCCTAGGCTGGTGCCAGATCACTGTTAAAAGGAAAAATAAGTCTGTCCAAAAGATAAGGCTTCAGTTCTCACATGTTGCCAGCTTCCCCTTGACAAATGAGAAATTGAGCTTGCATCCAGGATCTCTTTTGGCAGACAGCAGAGGGGGACAACATCAGTGGCCACTTTGGAGGTTGAATCCCAGGCTCTCAGTTGTGCAGAAGTTGTAGACAAGAAGCTATAGGTTACCCACAACTTGCAGCTGTGAAGCAGTGCATAACGTTCCTGGGCTTGTGTTCAGATGTTGCACTCTAGATTGAAGACTGTTGTTTCTGCATCAATAAGGTTGTCGACTAGACCCTTTTATTATGTTTCCGATCTCCTCCAGGTCTTGTAGTAGATCAAACACTGTAAAAAACATTTTGGTCCTTTCTTATTCTGGAGTTCGAAAAGAACTGGTCATGACACAGCATCTACAGTGATATGTCTTAGTTTGACTAGGGCAATACTTTGGCTAGGACAGAAGGCTGTGGTATGAACCTGCAGAAGATGGCATGGTAGAGCTCGGATAAACTGTCTTAAGTGACCGGTACTTGGAGGTCCTCTTATTTCCCTGGATCTGGGAATGAACCAATAAAATGGAAATGGGCTTTGATTACTGTTTCTTTGATCCCTTGAACCCTTCTTATGCTTACAGGTCAGGCTGGTATCCCTGGAAGAAGAGGGTGTCTAAAAGCATCTGCCTCCACCAGCTGTAACAGCCAGGTCACCTCATTAGTCCAGTATTTGTAGAGAGTTTGAGGATTACTGTGGCAAATTAACCACTGGCTTAGTTATGTATGTCTTTACTTAGGTCCTGTCTGACAGACCTGCTGACCCAAACCAGGATCAACAGGATTGTATCCAGCAAGAGTAGGAGGATCAACCTGTATCTTGTCAGGTTTAATTGGTTTTTAGCTCACACAGTAATTGATCCAGTTTTATCTTCTTTCTTTAAGGAGGCAGAAGTTGCTGTATTTTCTTCTGCTTCCTGAAAAATGAGCATCCCCCCCTGAAAAAACTATAAACAGGTGATGTAAGCCCATCTGTCCCTGGTGCCTTTAAATTTATTAGGGGACATATGTAGCCTTTCTCAGCTCTTCTGAAATGAGCAACCTTGAAGTACTTCGTGGCTTTGAAAGGATTTTGCAGGGAGAGGGTACTGGAATAACTTTTCATCTCTAATTTAAGATCTCCGCCAGTAGTATAATGAGACATGAAAGTGCTGATGACAAGGCAACAGTTTTATTGTCATTATCATTATCAGTTAAAAACATGAGTTGATTTACTGCATTACTGTTGGTTTTCCTGAACTTTTTTGCACTTTTAAAGTTTGTTTTTGCTTAAATTAACTGGTAGGCTACACTCTCAAGTGCGCTAGCCGATTTAAAGCATTTACTGTTGTTACTGTATCTATTTTCTGCTACTTTGTAAGAAAAAAATAAATAAATAAAATATCCTTGTTTCCTGCCTTTATTGAACTAGAATAGTCGAGTCTTCAGGTATTGCTGATCTCTGGGCTGTGTCATAGTTCCTGTGTTGCCCATATCCTTGTTTGGATAGGAGGAAGCTTCTTTGTTCACCAGTGGGAGTGGGGAGCTCTGAGCAGCCTATCTGTCCTTAAAGGAGTGGTTCCAGTCCAGTAACTTGTAGCTTATTGGCCGTCTTGGGCCATTTCCTACCTCTTTCTAACCCCCTGCTATAAAGCCCGCTGTAGCACATAGCGCAGCATCGGGCAGCGCCACTTAATCAGGTTTAAGCTATTCTCGGCTCCACAAAGTCTGCTCTTCATTTTTTCCCTTGGAACTGCTCTAACTCTCATCTAAACATTCTATTCTCAATCTAAAAGCCCCACACTTGCTCCTATAAGCATTTTTTTATAAGTTAAGCACATTTTAACTAAAAAAGCACTACATCCTCCTAAAATCCCCTTGAGTACCCTATCCCCTATAGGTCCTTTCTGATTCAGTTACATAGCAGTTCTTTATACTATTCTGGCATGTCGAAAGGTCAGTTGCTGGCTTCCTCTCCAGTTCAGCTGGTGAATCTGGGAATCTTGAAGCAATGTTACAACTGCCTCATGTACACAGACAACCCTCTCCTCCTCCCAGCAAATACAAATATATGTGAGAGATGCAACCATATAGCCAAACTGGAGGCTGAGCTCTCTCGACTCAGTACTGGCATAACCAGTCAGGAGGAGGAGGTAACCACACACACCACAAATCCAGTCTCACATAGACCTACCACAACTGCAAACCAAACACATAAACACACAAAAACATACTCGGAGGCTCTTAATAAAAATCTGCCAAAGCAACAGAGACCTCCAAAGCAGACATCCAAGCAACCACTACCTCAAAACAAAACACAGGCAACACATAGCTCACAAAGTCAGTGTGCCAAACAGCCACAGCCCTTAAGGCTAAACAACATACCTGATACACTTGTAATAGGTGACTCTATAGTCAGACATACTGACGTCCCGCTCACCAGGCTGAACAAGGAAAAGGTCACAGTAAGCTGCCTGTTGGGCGCTAGAATCCGCTACATGACACAAGCACTCAGGTCACTCCAAAGCAGGTACAAAATATGACTCAGTCATTGTCCATGCTGGTGTGAATGACCTGAGATGTACCTCCCTGGACTACATGAAAAGAGACATAGAGGAGCTCTCTGATTATGTAGCCCAGGCCGGTATGACCCTGACCTTAAGCAGCATCATACCCTCACCAAGAATGGTGCCACAGTACAAAGACAAAATGATCAATTTTAACAATTGGCTTGAGTATTGGTGTCATTCTAAGGGGATCCAATGTCTGTCTGCTTGGGATGACATGCTCGCCAAGCCACGCTGCTTCACAAGGGACGGCTTGCACCTGTCACACCTGGGCTTTCGGATATTGGCAAAGGCTCTTGCCACCCCATAGTGCCTTTTTTAGGCAAGGCTCAAAAGACAAACCCACCTCCCTAAAAAACACAAGTAGAAAGAAACGAATGGTAATGCTGCTCAACGCCAGAAGTCTAAACCTCAAGATGCATGCTCTCGAAGCCCTCCTCAGTATGGAGAACATCGATGTCTGTGCAGTGACAGAAACCTGGTTCAAGGCTCCCGAGAGCACCCCAGCACTACCAGGTTATGCCTCATATCATGCTTTTCAGCCCCAGAACTTGGACCGAACTACAAAAGGAGGGGAAGTATCCATATTCATCAAGGATACCCACACCTCCAGGTTAGTGGCAATGCACGAAGCATCAGAGACCATCCATGTGCAACTAACAGTAGGCAAAACTGCCCTCCAGTTTGTAGCATGCTGCAGACCACCCTCTCAAACTCAGGAACCCCACTCAGCCTTCCTAAAGACACTGGAGAATATGAAGGTCTCTCCAAACACCATCATATTGGGGGACTTCAACTACCCAAACATAGACTGGGAGCATTACTCAAGCCCCAACACCGTAGCGCAAAGGTTCCTAGAATTCATAAACTCAAATGCTATGGAACAACTAATCACCTCTCCCACAAGAGGGGAAAACATATTAGACCTGATCATCACAAACATGGGGACACAATGTTCCATACCAGAAGTATACCCCTCATTGGTAAGATCGGACCATAAATTAATCTCCCTGGAAATCCACATCCCGCCCCCACCCCCAACACAGAAGACCACAGTGAAGAACTTCTCAAAAGCTGACTTCATACTTCTTAAGACCGAAGTGGAATCCTTCAAAGCCCCCGGGCCAGTGGAAATCACAGCCCACTCTGCTGAATCCTTTATAAACGCATTCTATGGACACCTACAGGAATGCATGGATCATGCAATCCCAAATAAAACCAAGACCCATTCCCCCAAAGGCAGGCGACCTGTCTGGTGGACCCCAGCCATTAGTAAGCTATACAACAGAAGGAGGAAGCTACTACATGATGGAGCAAAATTCCTAAAAGGGAAGGCATCTCTGATCAGTACTAGCAAAAAACTACGAACACTCATAAAATCATCCAAGGCCAACTTTGAGAGAAAAATTGCACAAGACAATCACAAGGCTTTCTTTAGTTATGTTAGAAACCTGGGTGGAAACTCCCAGATATGCTCAGAGTTAGTCCAAAATGACAAAAAATACACTGAACCCACAGACATTACCAACATACTAGCAGACAGGTTCAGTGCAAATCCCCAAAGGACAAATATCTATCCCAGCAGTGTTGCCTCCCTGACATCTCAGATGCCCAGGTGAGAGCCGCCCTCTCCAAAGCTAAAAACACAGCATCGATGGGACCAGACGGTGTCCCAGGTTGCGTGCTACATGAACTCCAAGAAGAGCTAAACCCACACATAAGGCTGCTGTTTAATCTCAGCCTTACTACAGGATATGTACCCAAAGAATGGCGTACAGCAACAGTGGTCCCACTCCATAAAGGAGGTGCTTCTACGGACCCTGGAAACTACCGCCCCATAAGCTTGACGAGCCTGGTCTGCAAAGCTATGGAGAGGATCATTATGGAACTCATAAACAAAGACATTGGGGACCTACATACATTGGATACTACCCAATTCGGCTTTGTTAAGGGCAGATCCTGCCTCTTGAACCTGGTCGACTTCTTTGAAACAGTCTCCAAGGCCATTGATAAAGGGTAAGGTAGTTCACACAGCCTACCTTGACCTTGCAAAAGCCTTCGACACAATACCCCACTCGGGCATCTTAGACAAGCTCTCCAGCTTAAATATAAACCCCTATGTCATAAGATCTGTTGCAAACTGGCTCAAGGACAGAACCCACAAGGTCAGAATTGCTGGAGCCATGTCAGACTCTAAACCAGTCACAAGTGGCGTCCCACAGAGCTCGGTCCTGGGACCTCTCTTGTTCGGTATTTATTTTTCTGAGGTACAGGCTAACGTGGGAGGATTGTGGCTGACCAAGTTCGCAGATGGCTGCAAACTGGGCATCATAACTGATTCTCCAGCAGACACAAGCATCCTTCAAAAGGGTCTCATAGAAATGGAAAACTGGTGCCAGAGCCATGGCCTTAAACTCAACGCCAAAAAGTGTATAGTCATACCCTTTGAGAAAAACAAAGTGCCCACAAATTACCACATAGGTGGTAATCCATCAGGTACGGAAGAAGTAATTAGGGACCTAGGGACCCAAGTTGACAGTAACCTCTCGTTCGACACTCGCATTGCCAAAGTGGTTAGAAACACCTTCTATATTGCCCACCTTATCATGAAGGGATTCACATCTAGATCAGGAGAGGTCATTGTGCCCCTTTACTCTTCCCTCATCAGGCCCATAATTGAGTACAATGTCCCATTTGGGATGTACCTTACCCGACACCTGCAGCAATTGGAAAGACCCCAAAAGTACCTCACCAAGAGGATCAAGGGACTCAAACAAACATATGTCGTATGCTGCCCGGCTAAAGAAACTCCAGCTCTATTCAGTAGCATACCGCCTACTCAGAGGCGATCTATGCCTGACGTACAAGGCCATGTCCAACCCGGAATTAATGGACATGCTCCACCTCAGAAAATCCAAATCCACCAGAGCTACGCGAGAGATTTGAACCTCAGCACAGAAATAAATAGGACATGCTTGAGGGACAGATTCATAACCCAGAGGCTCCCTTCACTCTGGGATAAAATCCCAGTCCATGTTAGGCAGAGCCCCTCACTGACTCTCTTCAAGAGAAATCTTGACGAGTGGATGGGAGATCGTCACCTCTGTGTCACTGCTAGACAGAGGTACAGTAAACTAAACCTTAAAATGGGCACAGTATACTCATTCCAAGGGGTGGTGAAAGCCAAACATACTCTGGCTAGGCTTGTAAGTGCCCTAGGACAGATAGCCTAGTATGAACCTATGAACCTATGTGACCCTTGTTCTAATGTTTCTAATTGTCCTGTCTTTGCAGTAGATACTACCAGACTAGCTATTTAGGGCATGTGTTCCCTTTTGCTATTTTAAGATATTCAGAGTACAAAGGAATCTTATTTAGTAATGTCATATGTAGCTGTGTTTGTGTGCAGTAGTGTTCATTTCCTTATTTCTGTAGCCAGACCCCTTGCTCTTCTTATCCCCACATACCTTCTTTTTTTGTGTTTTCTTTAGCTGAATTTTTTTTCTGCTCTAATTTTTTTGCTAGGTACTTGACCATGTTATTTCATGTGCCAGTAATTCTTACTAGGCTTAGTTCAAATAGACATGTATCCAGTCGGACTATCCCGGTCAACAAATGTAAAATAAATAAATAATAAAATGTCTTACAGAGGAAGACAGGAATGTTAACAGCAAGGTGGTTTTATTGAGCGGTGTGGAGGGGATCTTCTTTTCCGAGGGCAGGTCCAAGATGACCCACTGTAATACTACTAACAGGGTGTTCAGTAGCCATGGCCTCTGTCATTATTGCAGTGTCTTTTTTTAGTAGACCTTTTATGAAAATTTTGTGTTGCTGATAAGATTAGTAGTAATGGTAAAGTTTACGGCTATAAAAATGTTAGTTCTCTTCTTGTAGACTGATCTGTGTAAACAATTTAAAATAATTGAGGGTCATTATGGTAAAATGGTAAATGTTTCCTTTTAAGTTAGGCTTTGAAAAGACTGAGCATCTCGCTACCTGTATCTTTGCACACTCCTTAATTTGCATCCTGAGGTATTCTTGAGCCATTTATGTTGAAGAAGGAAAATTCCTTTTGGCTGTTTCTAGGAATACAGAAATAAATGATGCTATTTCTCTGCGTAGACTCCTTCATTTCCTGTAATGAGCTCTGTCTGGCAAGGGTCAAAATGTTGTTACTGTCATACGTTGTGCGTATATCTCACAAGGATAGATAACACCCAAGGACTAAAAGAACGATAGTGCCGATATAAGTTGTAAAGCAATAGCTTTTTTACTCAGAAAATGTAGGCCTTTGTATTAAAATCAGATTTATGGATATGTAAAGAAGAAAAACTTGCAGCTTTTCTTTAATGCATTAGAAAGAAAGACCATACAGGCAGAGAAATATAAAGCCTTGTTCAGACATTATATACAACACCTACTGCAGTAGTCTCTCTTTTTAAAGTAGTCTAGCAGGAGTGATTAGGTAAAAAAAGTCATCTAGCACAGTGGCACCCAATCATTTATGGCTGAGACTCACTTTCAAAAACGGTAAGTTTTCATGGCCCACTACTCACTTGTATTGCATATTTTAAAAGGAAGGGGGATGAATAAAAAAAAAATCTCAACTACTTTTAAAATTTTAATTGATACACTTAAATGTAATATATAACATTATTAGTCACATGCATAATGAGGTGTATGTGAAGAATGAGCTTGTGTTCTGTTTTTGCTGATGACATCTTTGATGACCACATTGACATTTTTTTAATTTTAGATGCAAGATGCTTGATAATTGAAGTTAATTTGAAATTTGTTTTTAATTCCTATCATTGCCAAAAGTCCAACTTCACACATGTACAAAGTAGTAAAAGGAAGCAACACCCTTGTGGTTGAAAGAGTGATGTACGTGTTTTGAACTGACAGTCAAAACTGTATCATTTTTTTACGATCAAAATTCAGTTTCAATGAAGTGTCTTCGGACAAATCAATTAGTTCTTCGTCTGCCTTCATAGATATATACCGGTAGCCACATCAGTCTGAGATGGATTAACGATCCAGATGTTTTTCTCATAGTTTTTCATTTCTTAACTGAAATAATAATGGAAACTTTCTTAAAACAAGTCTAGATGTGCAACTTTTACAGAGATTGTTGTCAGTTGATGTCACTTCATTTTCAATGATAAAAGTTGCGAATGTCTCAGAACAATCATAATTTCAGTCTTCAATATTTTTTTCCATAAATAAAATTTTATGGTAAAACCTTGAATTTTATCATGTACCGCAAATATATCAGCCCCATCCATTCTTTGTAAATATTAATTTAGTTTGTTTAATTTAGAAAACAGATGTGTCAAATAAGTGATCTTCAGAACGAACGTCTCATCATACAAAGATTTTGCATAATAGTTGTGTCCATCCAGAAACATTGCAACTTCTTCGCAGAGTTTGATAAGTCTTGTTAGCACTTTGCCCCTTAACAGTCAACATAATTCATTATTGCAAAAGAAGAGATTTATGGAAACTTCCCATCTGTTTGCACAGTTTTTCAAGTAAGCGTGACTATAATAGCCTAGTCTTGATGAAATTTACTATTTTCACAGCAGTGTTTAAAACGTTTTTCAAATCATCTGACATAGTTTTAGATACTAATGCTTCTCTATGAAGACTATAGTGAGTCCATGACGCATTTGGACTTAGTTTAAGAACGCAAGACACAACACTGAGTTTAAAAAACACATGACACAACGCCTCTATTTTTACCACACATTGTCCATGCACCGAATGTACATAAACCAACACAATTCATCCAGTGCAGTGCCTTCAATTTTACATAAGCATAGAGTTTGAAATGCTGCCTCATCAGTACCTCAAACAATTGGTTCACAAAATAATATATCTTCCTGCAGCTCATTGTTTTTATCCGTTTTATATGGAACAAACCTTGTACATCTGTTGACTCATCCAGTTGCAGAGAAAAAAAAAATACTTGCCTTAACTCTGCTGATAAGATAATATTCCACCCACTTGGACATTAATCGATTCTGCAGGCAGATGTGTAATTAGAAAGTGGAATTAACTCAACTTCTTTCAAGCTCTTTCACCAAACATAACTCCAACAGCATCTTTTATCTCTGAGAGTACTAATGACTCACCAATGGTGTGAGGATTACCAGATTGTGCAGTTCACAAATGAGATATGAGGCATGCATTGCTTTTTTCATAAATACTGGTGAAATGAGAAAGCACATTTTTGATGAATTCAGTTCTTTTAGTTTGCTTTCAGAAAAATGAAGTGGCTTGTTTTTCAAATCTGCATGCTTTGTCTCAGTATGTCAAAGTAATTTGTTTGGTCGCATACTCTCTTTTTTTTTGAGAATTTCATAGCAAATAATGCAGTGCGGACATGGATCTTCTTTGTCACCATTCCACGTAAATCCGTATTTTAAATAGTCAGGATCATATTTTCTAACTACCTTTTGTTGTTTTGATAATTGAAAACTTGTTGAAGGATTTTCATCAATTTTACTTCTGTTGTCTATATCGAGTGTGGTAGTTCCTTCTAGTTTCCTTTGCAGTGACTTGCCTTTTCGCTGGATTCCTTTTCAACCATGCGTCCATTACTAGGTTAAAATGTAATAATTACTAATATAATAATAGTAATATCTACGTGGACTTGACTTTCAGATAGAATAGCAACAATGGCTGTAATACACCAAAAACACACGTTTAAATACCAGCTACCATGTGGCTTCCTGTCATTATGCTCTGGGGAGAAACAGACATGCGCTCTAAACCTAAAAAGTTGATAGAATAGTAGACTTTGTGTTAGCATGAATTTTCTGAAGATTATGAAGTCTGAAACTGAAATGTCTGTCATCATTTTCTGACTTTAATCTGTAATGACTTCCCAGAGTACCTCAATTTTATGAAAAAACAACTAAAAATATGATGCACAAATCTGGACAGTTGAGACTGTGTGTGTGCGCAAGAGAAAGCCCTTTTTTCAACAAAAGGATCAGTTACAAAGTTTGCATCAGTCACATAAGTATTATACATGTCATCTGCAGTTTACCTTATGCTATGCAACAATAAATAACTTAGGCTAAACAAAGGACAATAACCTTGAGAGACGCAATACATTTCATATCTGCAGTTTAAACAGGACCACAAGTCACTGTGAGCCAGTACAGCAACATCCATGCACACTGTAATGTAAAACACTGATACCAAAAAGCAATACTCAGGGTGGAGAAGTGTCTCCGTTCACTGCCTTTTTCATCTCCTGATATCAGTTTCCAGTGCCTGCAGCAAGAAAGGAAAGTGTCTCTGAAGTCAAGCACCATGCCAGCCTGTCTGGAATTGGTACTGTATGATTTATTGGAGGAAAAAAGCTAAATCCAAGAAAATGAGTAGCCTGTTTTTGTCTAACACCATTAAGGGGGCTGCAGCTAAAAACTATAATATAAATAAACAAAATCCATAAATTATTATTTACCCTAACTAATAACCATGACTCTCAACATTGTGGGTGCGATGCTGCTCCATTTATGTAAATGTGAAATGCAGTTGCACCGCACATGCACACTAAATGGAGCCACACAGAGCCTGCAATTTTACGAGTCAAATACATTACTTCCTTATAGTAAATACTTAAACATTTAAATAGCACTGCTTTGTTGACCATACATTTAAGCAGAGCTTGGGGCTCAGCTTTAGACAGCCTGGGTTTCCTGCTGTTCCCCTGTAACCAAAAACCGGAAGAATAGACTGACTGCATAACACAGGAAATACTTACAAAAATAAATGCAACCAGCTAAATTAAACTGCACAAAAGATTACAGACAAAACGTTCATCTGTGCATAGGGTGCTATCATCTATTTTAGGCAGACCCAAGTCTACAAATAAAATAATTTGCTGGATAAAGCAGTTTACTACTACCATGGAGTGTAGAACGATTTCATGCAGACAGTACTCCTCAAATTCCAAGCAAAACACAGAAAAGAGGAAGGAAACTACAAGTATACACCACAGCTTTAATTTTATTGTGCTTCAGGCAAACATTTTCATACAAGCATACCCTTTAATCTACAACAGACTCCAATAAATCATAATATTCGGACAACTAAGAACAATGATACGTGTAGGTTGTCTACATCAGATTCCTTACACAGACTCACGTTCATGTAGTTAACAGCACCTGCACTTCGCTATCTGCATAAACAGATTTACAAACAAATCTGCTAGACTTTCAAAACAGTGATTTTCTTAATTGCTGATACAATCAATGCTCACTTAAAACTGCCAGCTAATAATCTCATCCAATAATTAATCAGGGCTTTAACAGCACGCAATAAAAAAAATACTTCTAGTTATGGAAATAAACTTAAGTCATCGGCTTTGTCAACATGCATGTAATGAGAAATGGAGATTTTAAGTTTGTGTATTGATAGATGTTCATCGTGTTTCACTGTTGCAGTCATTATACTTGGGTTATCCTGCTGGCAGGCTACCCGCAGTCGGCCTGAATTCCAAAGTCCTGGTCCGGCATCTGTTGCTGTCACCTCTTCCCTGATGTCAGTGCGCCAGGGGTATAAAAGATGCAGCCAACGCCGTTTTCTTCAGTCTTTCTTGCCGCGCGGTGCCCGAAGCAAGAGCCGGTTGGCCGACTCCTGAGATTTTCAAAATTGAATTTCAGATCCGAAGTCTTCTATAAAGCTAAGTACCCTGTTGGGGAAAATTTTTTTCTTGCTGCAGACCGATGGCAGAAAAAGTTAATTCTATTTCTTGTGGGAAGCAAATACCTCATAGGGATTTTCATTCTTACTGTATTCCTTGCCTAGGCCCTAACCACGACATAGCTAGTTGTCAGTTATGTGCTAGATTTAACCAACGCACTATTAAGCGTTGGTACGATTTTGCTTTTCATTACTGTGGCCGAAGGTTTAACTATATAATGCCGTCAGAACAACCGACGACCGGAATTCATAAAAAGCGCAAGGAAAAAGAAAGGGACAGGCATCCGAGGTCCAAAACCGACAACGAAGCCTCTTCTAGGCCAGTTGCCGGTTCTCAGTGAGGCGCTTTCGCAGCCCTTGACACCCGCTACCTCAGAGCCACAGGCCGCCTCCGACTCCCACGTGGGAACAACTAGGCCTCTGGATACTCAAGGTACTGGGGCTTTGGAAACGAATCCCTCAGATGGGTCCGGAGCCGCTGAGCTGGCATTGGCTTTCGAGGGTGTTTTCAGACCTACACAGCTTTATATCAAGCCATCTTCAGCATCCAAGACAAAGACTAAAACAGTTTTAAAGACAAGGAAACAAGTACAGCATTCTCCAGGACAGACTTCCATGCCTAAGAAACAGATGCTTAAAATGGCCGAAGACCTAATTACTTTGATCAGGGGTTCCCATCCCCCTCCTGATAAGAGGCCTAGGCAGGATACTGAATATAATTCCTCTGATCAGGTTTCCATTTCCTCTGACTCCTCTTCAGAACAGGGATACTGTGTTCCTCCCTATGAGGATTCTGATGCTGAAGAATCCATTCCTTCAGCTTCTCCTCCTGAGGATTACTCATTTGGGGAAACCCTGTATACCATGAGGGAGCATTTCCACTGTGCAAGCCAAGATTATTCAGATTCTAAGAAAAGGCTCAGAGACTTTCTTCTACTACCTCAGCACAGACCTCTTGCTATTCCACCTGTTCTAGACATTGTAGATGTATTTTTGGGAGTCCGGCCTGTCTCCCAACTCTCTACCTCCTGCACCTGTTAAGCCAGACAGATACTGCAGGGTTCCAGATTCTCATAAATTTCTATATAAAAACCCTGCTGCTGACCCAGAAACTATTTCTCAGGGTCCCAAAGGGGTCAAGGCTACTACTGCAAAAAACTCTGTCCCCTCAAATAGAGATTCAAGGGCACTGGACAGATGGGGGAAAAAAGTTTATACTTCTGCTACCTTGGCTGTAAGGGCTTTAAATTGTCAGCTTCATGTGCTTAAATATCAGCAATACTTATGTCTCTGTTAAAACAGAAAATGTTGACAAATTCTGAATGTTCTGAGAACAAGGAATTGCAGGATTTATTTCATGCAGCTGAACAAGTGGGAAAACATACTTTGTAATGTGGTTATGATTCGCTGGAGGCCTCTTGTAGGGCCACTGTAACAGGTTCTGTTATTAGAAGGCATGCTTCGTTAAAGGAACAGACTCTGCCTGATCATGTTAAAGCAAAATTATTGGATGCTCCATTACAGCATGATACTTTAGTGTTAAGGCAGAAGAGGTGTTGAAGAAAATGGAGGATAAAGCTAAATCTATGCAGACAGTGAAGGATTTCTTACAGGTACAGCCACCCAGATTTAGCAGGAACTGGCCTTCTAAGAATTGGTCCTTTCCCGTGTCAGACAGGCCACAAAGAGGCAGATACAGACGCCCTAGAGGCAGACAACAGCCCCAGGGCTGATATAGGCCCAAACAATGGGGTGCTTCTACCTCCAAAAGCGGAGAAGACAAATCACAGCCATATAGGAAACAGTCCCAATGACTTCCCTCTGCCAATGCCAAGCACTTATCTTTTCACAGCACCCTTAGGGGGAAAGCTAGCACGTTTTTCACAAAATTGACACACGATCACCCAGGGCAAATGGGTCCTAAATATAGTCTCTCAGGGCTACAGGTTCCACTTTCACACCCTTCCAAAGGCAAAAGGTATGCCAGTCCTGCCACACAATCAATGGGCAGAGGCACAAAAACAAGTTTCATCTCTCATGGACATGAGGGCCATTCAGCCAGTGCCACAACAAGAACAGGGACAAGGATTTTACTCAAGACTTTTCTTAGTACCAAGAAAGGACAAAGCATGGAGACCAGTTCTGGACCTGTCTATTCTAAATACTTTTCTGGATATTCCAAAATTCAAAATGTTGACTCTGCAGCAGCTTCTGCCCATGCTGGGCAAGAAGGCTTGGCTTGTAACTTTGGACCTCAAAGAGGCATACCTGCATGTCCCAATCAGACAATCTTGCAGAAGATACCTCAGATTCATAGCTGGCTCAATGCACTGCCAATTCTCTGCACTGCCCTTTGGCTTATCTACTGCTCCCAGGGTCTTCACAAAATGCCTGGCATCAGTAATTGCATTTTGCAGACAAAGAGGAATTCAAATATATCCCTACTTGGACGACTGCCTTATTCAAGCAGAGACCAAAGACATTCTACTAAAGCATCTGGCGTTTGTAAAAAGATTACTAATTTGCCTAGGGTACACACTAAACGAAAAGAAATCAAAACTAGTACATTCTCAAGAGATAATATTCCTGGGTGCAAGCTTAAATACAACTGCCCAGATGGCTTATTTCACGCCAGACAAACAAAGGCAACTGACTTCCTACTTCAAAAGCATGGCAACAAAGACACAGTTATCTGCAAGAAAAATTCTGCAGGCTCTGGGCTACATGGCCTCCTGCATTCTGCTAATTCCATATGCAAGACTGCATATGAGGAAACTGCAATGGTATCTAAAAAGTGTTTGGACTCAACACTGTCACAGTTTGGAAACAGTAATACCACTTATTCCCTTGCCTACAATAGGAGTTTTGATGGTGGGCACAGGCATGTCACCACAACAAGGGACAACCTTTCACTTTACCCACAGCCAGGCAGACACTAACAACAGATGCTTCGGATTACGCCTGGGGAGCACACATGGCAGGAAAATGTATTCAGGGCAAGTGGGCCGCAGACCAAATGCATCTTCACATCAATCAAAAAGAGATGCTAGCTGTACAAAATGCTCTAACAGCTTTCAAGGACCTTCTGCATCCAGGACAACTGTTACTAAAGACGGACAACACCACAGTTATGTGGTACATAAACAAACAAGGGGGCACTCATTCTTATTCCCTCTGCAGACAAGCCATGACTTTGTGGAACACAGCACTGACCTATCAAGTTCATCTGCAAGCACAATTCCTGCCAGGAAAGAAAAATACTCTGGCAGACAGACGACTTAAGCGGAAACATCATGGATCCCCACGAGTGGACATTAAATCCACAAGTATTCAGCATGATGACACAAAAATGGGGGTGCCCAGACATAGATCTTTTTGCCTCCCCTCTGAACTGCCAACTACAGAAATTCTGCACAAGGACTTGCCACACACAAGCATGGAAAGTGGATGCTCTCTCGTTCAGCTGGAAAACCCTAAAAGTTTATGCCATCCCACCACTGCCTCTCCTTTCAAAGGTACTCCTAAAAGCCAGACAAGAAAGGCCAAAAATGATCCTGATTACCCCAGACTGGCCACGCCAGCACTGGTACCCAATCTTAAAGAACTTGGCTCAAGGCCCAGCATGGATTTTACCTCAAATTCCTCATCTTCTGACTCAACAAAGCAATCGGATCCTGCACAACCAGCTCAAAACCTTAAACTTGGCTGCATGGCAGATTACTTAGCCAAGCAGCCAACACCTCTTTCTAAAGCAGTCATGGATGTCATTTTGGAGGCCAGGAGGCCCAGCACCAGGAAATCCTATTCAGAAAAGTGGAAGAGATTCTGCACCTGGAACCAGGCTCAAAGCTTTGACCCTCTTGTTCCAGATATTCCTCAGATATTACAATACTTAACTGAGATGCTGGACAAAGGCCTGTCCTTTTCATCCATTATGATCCACGCCTCTGCTATCTCAGCTCGTTACAACACGGATCCTCCTATATTCTCTCATCCATTATTGAAACAGTACCTCAGAGGGGCTAAAAACTTAAGACCGCCCCGGAGAGCGCCAACACCAACTTGAGACCTTAACTTTGTCTTGGAAAAACTAACTTTACCTCCTTTTGAGCCAGCCAATTCAGCAGAATTAAAATATGCGTCATGGAAAACTGCTCTACTTCTGGCAATAACCTCAGCACGAAGAGTCTGAGTTGCAGGCACTAATGGCAGTGGAACCTTTCATCAGGACAGGGTTTCTTTAAGAACAAACCCTACATTTATGCCAAAGGTGGTATCCAGTGTGGCTCTTAACCAAACTATTCACTTGGCAACATTTTATCCAAATCCAAAGAGACTCATTTTTTCTATTACTTTAGCCTTTAGAATATTCAATTATCAAGGCTACATGCGGAAGTTTGAGATATATTTCTGCTTCCCAACCTCCTGAAGAGTTCTGGAGATTATTTCACCTAGTATCCGTGAAGGTGATATTCGCAACCATACTGAATATAGAGAAAATATTTGGATCATTATGCTTAGAGCAGACAGAGATCCCTCTTAGATCCCTCTCTAACAAGTCTGCTAGACTTAGAACAGAAATACATCCACCTTGGGTCTTTTGTTCAAGCCTCTCAGAGCATCTAAGCATAGTGCTCCTCATCGGGTTGTCCCCTCCCTGCTGGCCTATCTCTCTTGGTTACCCAGAAGCTACAAGGCAGACCAGCTGTATTGGCACCCAGGAAGCACCCCTACCTCCACATGAGTGACTGTTTATTGACTATTTACATTAATCTTTACTGGCTGTACGTCCACTTATTTGCCTATTTACCTTATGTGATGGTTTTGTCCTCCTGTGGACAGCACACACGTGGCACCAGCTAAGGTTGTCTTGTCCCTTACCTACTCTGCAGTGTAAAAGCTCCCCCTTTCATCTATCATTGCTTCTCCCTTTTCAATGATAAAAGTTGTAATGTCTCAGAACAATCATAATTTCAGTCTTCAATATTTTTTTCCATAAATAAAATTTTATGGTAAAACCTTGAATTTTATCATGTACCACAAATATATCAGCCCCATCCATTCTTTGTAAATATTAATTTAGTTTGTTTAATTTAGAAAACAGATGTGTCAAATAAGTGAGCTTCAGAACGAACGTCTCATCATACAAAGATTTTGCATAATAGTTGTGTCCATCCAGAAACATTGCAACTTCTTCGCAGAGTTTGATAAGTCTTGTTAGCACTTTGCCCCTTAACAGTCAACATAATTCATTATTGCAAAAGAAGAGATTTATGGAAACTTCCCATCTGTTCGCACAGTTTTTCAAGTAAGCGTGACTATAATAGCCTAGTCTTGATGAAATTTACTATTTTCACAGCAGTGTTTAAAACGTTTTCAAAATCGTCTGACATAGTTTTAGATACTAATGCTTCCCTATGAAGACTATAGTGAGTCCATGACGCATTTGGACTTGGTTTAAGAACGCATGACAACACCGAGTTTAAAAAACGCATGACACAACGCCTCTATTTTTACCACACATTGTCCATGCACCGTCTGTACATAAACCAACACAATTCATCCAGTGCAGTGCCTTCAATTTTACATAAGCGTCAAAGAGTTTGAAATGCTGCCTCATCAGTACCTCAAACAATTGGTCCACAAAATAATATATTTTCCTGCAGCTCATTGTTTTTATCCATTTTATATGGAACAAACCTTGTACATCTGTTGACTCATCCAGTTGCAGAGAAAAAAAAATACTTGCCTTAACTCTGCTGATAAGATAATATTCCACCCACTTGGACATTAATCGATTCGGCATGCAGCTGTGTAATTAGAAAGTGGAATTAACTCAACTTCTTTCAAGCTCTTTCACCAAACACAACTCCAACAGCATCTTTTATCTCTGAGAGTACTAATGACTCACCAATGGTGTGAGGATTACCAGATTGTGCAGTTCACAAACTAATGAGATATGAGGCATGCATTGCTTTTTTCATAAATACTGGTGAAATGAGAAAGCACATTTTTGATGAATTCAGTTCTTTTAGTTTGCTTTCAGAAAAATGAAGTGGCTTGTTTTTCAAATCTGCATGCTTTGTCTCAGTATGTCAAAGTAATTTGTTTGGTCGCATACTCTCTTTTTTTTTTGAGAATTTCATAGCAAATAATGCAGTGCGGACATGGATCTTCTTTGTCACCATTCCACGTAAATCCGTATTTTAAATAGTCAGGATCATATTTTCTAACTACCTTTTGTTGTTTTGATAATTGAAAACTTGTTGAAGGATTTTCATCAATTTTACTTCTGTTGTCTATATCGAGTGTGGTAGTTCCTTCTAGTTTCCTTTTCAGTGACTTGCCTTTTCGCTGGGTTCCTTTTCAACCATGCGTCCAATACTAGGTTAAAATGTAATAATTACTAATATAATAATAGAAATATCTTCGTGGACTTGACTTTCAGATAGAATAGCAACAATGGCTGTAATACACCAAAACACCGCGTTTAAATACCAGCTACCATGTGGCTTCCTGTCATTATGCTCTGGGGAGAAACAGACATGCGCTCTAAACCTAAAAAGTTGATAGAATAGTAGACTTTGTGTTAGCATGAATTTTCTGAAGATTATGAAGTCTGACACTGAAATGTCTGTCATCATTTTCTGACTTTAATCTGTAATGACTTGCCAGAGTACCTCAATTTTATGAAAAAAACAACTAAAAATATGATGCACAAATCTGGACAGTTGAGACTGTGTGTGAAAGCCCTTTTTTCAACAAAAGGATCAGTTACAAAGTTTGCATCAGTCACATAAGTATTATACATGTCATCTGCAGTTTACCTTATGCTATGCAACAATAAATAACTTAGGCTAAACAAAGGACAATAACCTTGAGAGACGCAATACATTTCATATCTGCAGTTTAAACAGGACCACAAGTCACTGTGAGCCAGTACAGCAACATCCATGCACACTGTAATGTAAAACACTGATACCAAAAAGCAATACTCAGGGTGGAGAAGTGTCTCTGTTCACTGCCTTTTTCATCTCCTGACATCAGTTTCCAGTGCCTGCAGCAAGAAAGGAAAGTGTCTCTGAAGTCAAGCACCATGCCAGCCTGTCTGGAATTGGTACTGTATGATTTATTGGAGGAAAAAAGCTAAATCCAAGAAAATGAGTAGCCTGTTTTTGTCTAACACCATTAAGGGGGCTGCAGCTAAAAACTATAATATAAATAAACAAAATCCATAAATTATTATTTACCATAACTAATAACCATGACTCTCAACATTGTGGGTGCGATGCTGCTCCAGTTATGTAAATATGAAATGCAGTTGCACCGCACATGCACACTAAATGGAGCCACACAGAGCCTGCAATTTTACAAGTCAAATACATTACTTCCTTATAGTAAATACTTAAACATTTAAGTAGCACTGCTTTGTTGACCATACATTTAAGTAGAGCTTGGGGCTCAGCTTTAGACAGCCTGGGTTTCCTGCTGTTCCCCTTTAACCAAAAACCGGAAGAATAGACTGACTGCATAACACAGGAAATACTTACAAAAATAAATGCAACCAGCTAAATTAAACTGCACAAAAGATTACAGACAAAACGTTCATCTGTGCATAGGGTGCTATCATCTATTTTAGGCAGACCCAAGTCTACAAATAAAATAATTTGCTGGATAAAGCAGTTTACTACTACCATGGAGTGAACGATTTCATGCAGACAGTACTCCTCAAATTCCAAGCAAAACACAGAAAAGAGGAAGGAAACTACAAGTATACACCACAGCTTTAATTTTATTGTGCTTCAGGCAAACATTTTCATACAAGCATACCCTTTAATCTACAACAGACTCAATAAATCATAATATTAGGACAACTAAGAACAATGATACGCGTAGGTTGTCTACATCAGATTCCTTACACAGACTCATGTTCATGTAGTTAACAGCACCTGCACTGCTATCTGCATAAACAGATTTACAAACAAATCTGCTAGACCTTCAAAACAGTGATTTTCTTAATTGCTGATACAATCAATGCTCACTTAAAACTGCCAGCTAATAATCTCATCCAATAATTAATCAGGGCTTCAACAGCACTTAATAAAAAATACTTCTAGTTATGGAAATAAACTTAAGTCATCGGCTTTGTCAACATGCATGTAATGAGAAATGGAGATTTTAAGTTTGTGTATTGATAGATGTTCATCGTGTTTCACTGTTGCAGTCATTATACTTGGGTTATCCTGCTGGCAGGCTACCCGCAGTCGGCCTGAATTCCAAAGTCCTGGTCCGGCATCTGTTGCTGTCACCTCTTGCCTGATGTCAGTGCGCCAGGGGTATAAAAGATGCAGCCAACGCCGTTTTCTTAAGTCTTTCTTGCACATGGTGCCGAAGCAAGAGCGATTCGACCCGACTCCTGAGATTTTCGAAATTGAATTTCAGATCCAAAGTCTTCTATAAAGCTAAGTACCCCATTGGGGAAAATTTTTTTCTTGCTGCAGACCGATGTCAGAAAAAGTTAATTGTATTTCTTGTGGGAAGCAAATACCTCATAGGGATTTTCATTCTTACAGTATTCCTTGCCTAGGCCCTGACCACGACGTAGCTAGTTGTCAGTTATGTGCTAGATTTAACCAATGCACTATTAACCGTTGGTACGATTTTGCTTTTCATTACTGTGGCCGAAGGTTTAACTATATAATGCCGTCAGAACAACCGACGACCGTAATTCATAAAAAGCGCAAGGAAAAAGAAAGGGACAGGCATCCGAGGTCCAAAACCGACAACGAAGCCTCTTCTAGGCCAGTTGCCGGTTCTCAGTGAGGCGCTTTCGCAGCCCTTGACACCCGCTACCTCAGAGCCACAGGCCGCCTCCGACTCCCACGTGGAAACAGCTAGGCCTCTGGATACTCAAGGTACTGGGCCTTTGGAAATGAATCCCTCAGATGGGTCCGGAGCCGCTGAGCTAGCATTGGCTTTCGAGGGTGTTTTCAGACCTACACAGCTTTATATCAAGCCATCTTCAGCATTCAAGACAAAGACTAAAACAGTTTTAAAGACAAGGAAACAAGTACAGCATTCTCCAGGACAGACTTCCATGCCTAAGAAACAGATGCTTAAAATGGCCGAAGACCTAATTACTTTGATCAGGGGTTCCCATCCCCCTCCTGATAAGAGGCCTAGGCAGGATACTGAATATAATTCCTGTGATCAGGTTTCCATTTCCTCTGACTCCTCTTCAGAACAGGGATACTGTGTTCCTCCCTATGAGGATTCTGATGCTGAAGAATCCATTCCTTCAGCTTCTCCTCCTGAGGATTACTCATTTGGGGAAACCCTGTATACCATGAGGGAGCATTTCCACTGTGCGAGCCAAGATTATTCAGATTCTAAGAAAAGGCTCAGAGACTTTCTTCTACTACCTCAGCACAGACCTCTTGCTATTCCACCTGTTCTAGACATTGTAGATGATGTATTTTCGGGAGTCCGACCTGTCTCCCGACTCTCTACCTCATGCACCTGTTAAGCCAGACAGATACTGCAGGGTTCCAGATTCTCATAAATTTCTATATAAAAACCCTGCTGCTGACCCAGAAACTATTTCTCGGGGTCCCAAAGGGGTCAAGGCTACTACTGCAAAAAACTCTGTCCCCTCAGATAGAGATTCAAGGGCACTGGACAGATGGGGGAAAAAAGTTTATACTTCTGCTACCTTGGCTGTAAGGGCTTTAAATTGTCAGCTTCATATGCTTAAATATCAGCAATACTTATGTCTCTGTTAAAACAGAAAATGTTGACAAATTCTGAATGTTCTGAGAACAAGGAATTGCAGGATTTATTTCATGCAGCTGAACAAGTGGGAAAACATACTTTGTAATGTGGTTATGATTCGCTGGAGGCCTAATGTAGGGCCGCTGTAACAGGTTCTGTTATTAGAAGACATGCTTCGTTAAAGGAACAGACTCTGCCTGATCATGTTAAAGCAAAATTATTGGATGCTCCATTACAGCATGATACTTTGGTGTTAAGGCAGAAGAGGTGTTGAAGAAAATGGAGGATAAAGCTAAATCTATGCAGACAGTGAAGGATTTCTTACAGGTACAGCCACCCAGATTTAGCAGAAACTGGCCTTCTAAGAATTGGTCCTTTCCCGTGTCAGACAGGCCACAAAGAGGCAGATACAGACGCCCTAGAGGCAGACAACAGCCCCAGGGCTGATATAGGCCCAAACAATGGGGTGCTTCTACCTCCAAAAGCGGAGAAGACAAATCACAGCCATATAGGAAACAGTCCCAGTGACTTCCCTCTGCCAATGCCAAGCACTTATCTTTTCGCAGCACCCTTAGGGGGAAAGCTAGCACTTTTTTCACAAAATTGACACACGATCACCCAGGGCAAATGGGTCCTAAATATAGTCTCTCAGGGCTACAGGTTCCACTTTCACATCCTTCCAAAGGCAAAAGGTATGCCAGTCCTGCCACACAATCAATGGGCAGAGGCACAAAAACAAGTTTCATCTCTCATGGACATGAGGGCCATTCAGCCAGTGCCACAACAAGAACAGGGACAAGGATTTTACTCAAGACTTTTCTTAGTACCAAGAAAGGACAAAGCATGGAGACCAATTCTGGACCTGTCTATTCTAAATACTTTTCTGGATGTTCCAAAATTCAAAATGTTGACTCTACAACAGCTTCTGCCCATGCTGGGCAAGAAGGCTTGGCTTGTAACTTTGAACCTCAAAGAGGCATACCTGCATGTCCCAATCAGACAATCTTGCAGACGATACCTCAGATTCATAGCTGGCTCAATGCACTGCCAATTCTCTGCACTGCCCTTTGGCTTATCTACTGCTCCCAGGGTCTTCACAAAATGCCTGGCATCAGTAATTGCATTTTGCAGAAAGAAGAATTCAAATATATCCCTACTTGGACGACTGCCTTATTCAAGCAGAGACCAAAGACATTCTACTAAAGCATCTGGCGTTTGTAAAAAGATTACTAATTTGCCTAGGGTACACACTAAACGAAAATAAATCAAAACTAGTACATTCTCAAGAGATAATATTCCTGGGTGCAAGCTTAAATACAACTGCCCAGATGGCTTATTTCACGCCAGACAAACAAAGGCAACTGACTTCCTACTTCAAAAGCATGGCAACAAAGACACAGTTATCTGCAAGAAAAATTCTGCAGGCTCTGGGCTACATGGCCTCCTGCATTCTGCTAATTCCATATGCAAGACTGCATATGAGGAAACTGCAATGGTATCTAAAAAGTGTTTGGACTCAACACTGTCACAGTTTGGAAACAGTAATACCACTTATTCCCTGCCTACAATAGGAGTTTTGATGGTGGGCACAGGCATGTCACCACAACAAGGGACAACCTTTCACTTTACCCACAGCCAGGCAGACACTAACAACAGATGCTTCGGATTACGCCTGGGAGCACACATGGCAGGAAAATGTATTCAGGGCAAGTGGGTCAGACCAAATGCATCTTCACATCAATCAAAAAGAGATGCTAGCTGTACAAAATGCTCTAACAGCTTTCAAGGACCTTCTGCATCCAGGACAACTGTTACTAAAGACGGACAACACCACAGTTATGTGGTACATAAACAAACAAGGGGGCACTCATTCTTATTCCCTCTGCAGACAAGCCATGACTTTGTGGAACACAGCACTGACCTATCAAGTTCATCTGCAAGCACAATTCCTGCCAGGAAAGAAAAATACTCTGGCAGACAGACGACTTAAGCGGAAACATCATGGATCCTTATGAGTGGACATTAAATCCACAAGTATTCAGCATGATTACACAAAAATGGGGGTGCCCAGACATAGATCTTTTTGCCTCCCCTCTGAACTGCCAACTACAGAAATTCTGCACAAGGACTTGCCACACACAAGCATGGAAAGTGGATGCTCTCTCGTTCAGCTGGAAAACCCTAAAAGTTTATGCCATCCCACCACTGCCTCTCCTTTCAAAGGTACTCCTAAAAGCCAGACAAAGGCCAAAAATGATCCTGATTGCCCCAGACTGGCCACGCCAGCACTGGTACCCAATCTTAAAGAACTTGGCTCAAGGCCCAGCATGGATTTTACCTCAAATTCCTCATCTTCTGACTCAACAAAGCAATCAGATCCTGCACAACCAGCTCAAAACCTTAAACTTGGCTGCATGGCAGATTACTTAGCCAAGCAGCCAACACCTCTTTCTAAAGCAGTCATGGATGTCATTTTGGAGGCCAGGAGGCCCAGCACCAGGAAATCCTATTCAGAAAAGTGGAAGAGATTCTGCACCTGGAACCAGGCTCAAAGCTTTGACCCTCTTGTTCCAGATATTCCTCAGATATTACAATACTTAACTGAGATGCTGGACAAAGGCCTGTCCTTTTCATCCATTATGATCCACGCCTCTGCTATCTCAGCTCGTTACAACACGGATCCTCCTATATTCTCTCATCCATTATTGAAACAGTACCTCAGAGGGGCTAAAAACTTAAGACCGCCCCGGAGAGCGCCAACACCAACTTGAGACCTTGACTTTGTCTTGGAAAAACTAACTTTACCTCCTTTTGAGCCAGCCAATTCAGCAGAATTAAAATATGTGTCATGGAAAACTGCTCTACTTCTGGCAATAACCTCAGCACGAAGAGTCTCAGAGTTGCAGGCACTAATGGCAGTGGAACCTTTCATCATTTTTCATCAGGACAGGGTTTCTTTAAGAACAAACCCTACATTTATGCCAAAGGTGGTATCCAGTGTGGCTCTTAACCAAACTATTCACTTGGCAACATTTTATCCAAATCCCCAGAATAAAGGGGAGAGACTTCTGCACTCATTGGACATACACAGGCAGTTACGCTTCTACTTGGACAAAATAAAAGCTTTCAGGAAAACTGAGCAATTGTTTGTAGCATATGCTGCAAGATCACAGGGAAAGGCTATTTCAAAGCAGACCATTTCAAAGTGGATAGGACACTGTATCCGTTTCTGCTACACACAGCATGGAAAAACTGTACCCAGCAACATTAGGCCATATTCCACTTCAACTGCCTTCCTTAGAGGAGTACCTACCAAGGATATTTTGGAAGCTGCAACTTGGAGTTCAGTGCACACCTTTACCAAGCATTACCACTTGCCTCTTTACTCTAAATCCAGAGCTGGCTTTGCCACTGCAGTGCTGCAGGGCCTCATAGCCACCCCGAATCCTTTGTAGACCCAGCCACCCAACCTCAGCTTTGGGATTCAACCCAAGTGCAATGACTGCAGCAGTGAAACACGATGAACATAGTACAGTTTTGTACCTACCATAAATGTAGATGTTCGAGTGTATTCACTGCTGCAGTCCAGGTTACCCACCCTCCATCCCCACTTTCTTAGCTGGGACTTATCTATACCTTTCTACCCTATACAACCTATGTGGTGTATTTGCTTGTAACTGAAGGTATTGTTTTCATTTTTGATGTATTTTTTATTAGCAATATGTATTGCCTACCTGTTTGGGGGCACCTGACATCTGGGGCAAGAAAAAACTGAAGAAAATGGTGTCGGCTGCATCTTATATACCCCTGGCGCACTGACATCAGGGAAGAAGCGACAGCAACCAACGCCGGACCAAGACTTTGGAACTCTGGCAGACTGCGGGACCACCTGACGGCAGGATAACCCAAGTTTAATGACTGCAGCAGTGAATACACTCGAACATCTACATTTATGGTAGGTACAAAACTGTACTTTCTGCAGGGCCTTATAGCTACTCCTAACTCTATTTAGACACAGCCACCCAACCTCAGCTTTGGGATTCAACCCAAGTGTAATGACTGCAGCAGTGAAACACAATGAACATAGTGCAGTTGTGTACCTACCATAAATGTAGATGTTCGAGTGTATTCACTGTTGCAGTCCAGGTTACCCACCCACCATCCCCCTTTCTTTGCTGGGACTTGTGTACTTCTCTATCTTATACAACCTATGTGGTGTATTTGCTTGTAGATGAAGGTATTGTTTATTTTAGTGCATGCTTTTATTAGCAATGTTTTTTAGCCTACCCTTTTGGGGGCATCTGACATCTGGGGCAAGAAAAACTGAAAAAAATGGCGTTGGCTGCATCTTTTTATACCCCTGGCGCACTGACGTCAGGGAAGAGGCAACAGCAACTGACGCCGGACTTGGACTTTGGAATTCAGGCCGACTGCGGGTAGCCTGCCAGCAGGATAACCCAAGTGTAATGACTGCAACAGTGAATACACTCTAACATCTACATTTATGGTAGGTACACAACTATACTTTTTCTTATGTATTCTGGTCTTATCACCACAGCATGTACATTAAAAGAAACTCACTTTTATATGTTAAAATAAACTTGTGCAAGCAATATCTTGTGCTGTAATTGCATACAAATAGACCACAGCAGGAGGCAGATTTACTCGTGATCATTACAGCTACAGTAGTCCTCTTGGGGCCCGGGTTTGTCTTCCCATTGACACAACGTCCTTGTTGGTTGTCTGCCACAGTGCCGCAACTCATGGGTGGCTGCAGCTGTAAACAACTGAATTTTTTTTAAATTTTTTGAAATCTCCCAGTAAGTCTCTGAGAGTCTGTTTAATATTTAACTTGGCCCAACCAAAATCATCTTGTGACCCACCAGTGGGTCACGACCCACACTTTGGGAGCCTCTGATCTAACAGAAAAAAAGACAGTTGACGTCCCAGTACATGCGACTAACAAATGATCTAGGGCTCCACCTTCTGCTTCACATTTTTTTCTTTGTAGGACATGGAAAATTGCACCTAGAGGAAGAACAGTGACTCTGGTCATGTAATGTTCGTACAAGTTTTGGTCCAGTAACAACTATTTAAAACTATGACAATTTGTGTTTCAATGTGTCTGAGGAAACAATGTAGTCATTACGAAAGCGCTTACATTAAACTTTTGGTCTTTTGGGAGTTTTATTATTGCCTGCCTTGTTTCTGTATGAGTTTTTATCACTTTTTACTTTTGCTGTTCAGTTTTATACTCGTTCAGTTAATTGTAGGAGGACAGTTCTATAGTTCGTATAGGTCCATAGATGTTTATTAGTTTAATGACCACAAGGACCTTTTTAAGCCTAGCCATTCATCCCACATCTGTCAAATTCTGATACCATTGATTAAGGTTAAGCAGGGGCTTGGGAGGTGAAACATTTACAAGCAGGGACCAGGGCTTGGGAGGTGAAACATTTACAAGCAGGGACCAGGGAAGAGAACCATTTACAGGTTGCCTGTGTCCATTACAGATACAGGTGCTGAACTAGGGATGAATTTCCTGTTTCCCATCCAGTTGTCCAAGTTGCACTTGAATTGGGTTAGGGAGCAATAAAAAGCAAAAACAGATTAAAAAGATTAGAATGTTTTTTTTTTTTTTTTTTTTTTTTTTTGCAGTTAAGTTCATGCATTTATCTATTTACTTTGATAAATGGGCTAATCTTTTCAGCCACAGCCTGGCATTGCAAAATGTACAGAACACAAACCGAGCAAACAAGCAAGATAAGAAGTAAAACCAAAATATCTGCATTGGTAGATTATTACAGCAGCAGTAGTTAAAACTGTTCAAAGCAGTTAAAGTTGCTTATCCAAAAAATAAAATAAAAGCTGTCCTGCTCTGACGTTGTAGCGAGTATCATTAACGTGAATGCAGATACAGTATTGACATTGATTTCTGCACTACAGCACCATAGACATCTGCCTATTCCACTCCTTTACCGACTTGCACAGTTCATTGTGTTGTAGCTACACTTACCGATGCATGCAAGAATAATATGTGGGCAAACAGTGGCATCGCCCTGAAGAATAGATTACACAAAGTGCAGTTGTACTATATACAATATGTAAAACTCTCAGGATATGCTCTGGTTGAAATTAATTATGTAGTGAAGCGAGACAGCTTGTAGTTGGTGGTTAACAATGGGATTTTATAGTTATACCGCACTGTCTAAAGCAGGAACACAGAACTTGTTTATGTAAGTCTTTTAGTAGTTTTCTTACAGGACAGTTCCTAATATTGTCAGGCAGTGTATGCCAAAGTTTAGGTGTCTGCTATGAGTGTGTCTGGTTCGAAGAGGTCAGGTTACTGTTGGCTCTGTGAAGTATAGGTGCATTCTTTACACAAGATTGAAGCTGCTAATGGTTATTTTTGGTGAATCGTCTAGGTTTTAGAATAATAGGAGCCTTAAAACATTTTTTGAATAAGGGTGAGTAAGTAGAGGTCTCGTCTTTGTTGTGTATTCAGCTAGTTTGCATGTGTAAGGGTGATGCAGTGTTGACCTGTTTTTGAGGGTCAGAAAGTTGAAATAACAGATCATATTAGAGATTATTTGTAAAGTGGTTAGCTTTCTCTTTGAATAGGCAAGGAGAGGTAGGCCACATTCTAATTCCGGTTGCAGAATGTTTATAGCAACCTTTTCCTGTGGTGGTGAGTTAACAGAAGAATTTGACTGCCATACAGAGTTGAATTATTCTTTGCCTTTGCAGTGGAGATGTAATTTGAGGAACTGAATACATTATGTTAGTGGTACGGTCAGGCTTTGCAGCTTGCAGAGTTTTGGAAGGCTACCAAAGAACGGTTCTTTAGTTTATCTGGCATTCATTGTTAGTTGTTTATTATGAAGGCAAATAGAAAGTTGTTCAAGGTTGCTTGTAGATTGATAATTATAGTGGTTACAAAGAATATTAGGTCATGTCAACAGAGTGTAAGCTTTCAGAGTTTCCATTAAAGTAAGAGATAGTTAATAAAGAAACTGAATAGAATGGGACTTAATTACTGACCCTCTGCATTCCTGTATTGTAATTATGGAATTGGGTGAAGTCGTGATTGGTACGAACAATGAAGATTCTGCCTGAGAGTTGTCTGCAAAACCAGTGTAACAGCAAGGATGCAAAGCTGAAGGTTGCAAATGAGTTCAAAACGAAGGCTTTTTTCTTAAAGCCATAGCTAGGATGGAGCAAAAGAGCAGCTGTTAAGGATGTATTATCAAAATTGTGAAAGAGGTGCTGATCACTACCTGCAAGTTGGCACAGTTGCCATTAATCATTTAAGCAGCTGCATTTGACAGCAAGGCTGCTTAAGCTTTTAACAAAAAAGCCTGGTGTGCCTGGTGTGTGTGTGTATGTGTGTGTGTGTGTGTGTGTGTGTGTGTGTGTGTGTGTGATGGTTTGTCTGTCTGTGTATGTTAGTAACTGTAGAAAGTAGCAACTGTAACTTCTCACCTTCTCTCTCTCTACAGTTCTGTAGGAAAAGATATGAAAGATCTTGCATATCAGCATATTAGCTCTTTGTCTGAATATGCATATCTTGTTCTGCGATGTTATTTTTTTGCCTTATTTGGGATTGCCAAGTGTGCCAGTTACCCCACCTACAGCAGTGCAGTTTCTTTTGTACAGTGCTGATACATACATGAGCAGTCAGAAGAAGTGTGCAAGTCTATTGATTGCTGTGACTAACTTTGCTGTTGCTTCACCTCTTCCCTTCCCCTTTCCTTCATCTTTCCCAGCCCTTTTGAAGGATTTATTACTGCTGCTGATCTCGGTGTTTCACTGTTGCAGTCATCACATTTGGGTTATCCCTGCCAGGTTAGCCCTCGGCCGGCCCGAATACCAGAGACTAAGTATTTCTGTGTCAGTTGCTGTCGCTTGAGGACTGACGTAAGGTCGTCAATAGTATAAAGTAAGGCAGCCGACACCATTACATCATTCTTTCTTGCTGTGGAGCCTTAAGCAGAAGCAGTTCGCACGAGTGTCGGTCGGCCGCTACCCGAGTTTTTGTCTACCGAATTGAAGTTGAAGTCTTCTAAAGCGAAGTACCCCATTGGGGATCCTTTTTTCTTGCACTAACCGATGCCAGAAAAAGTTAGTTTTCTCGCCTGTGGAAAGCAAATGCCACACCGTGACTTCCACTCTTACTGTGTTCACTTGTTTAGGCCCAGACCACGACATCCCCCGTTGTCACTTCTGTGCTTTGTTCAGTGCCAAAACTATCCGTCGTCAGGCCCTTATTGTAGCCAGATATTTTTGCTTACAGTCCTCAAATTCTGATATGGCTTCGGTAAGCCATCCGACAGCAGATCTTCTGAAAAAATGTAACGATAAAGACAGAGACAGACCACACAGGTCCAAACCTACTGACGATGCTTCCGTTAAGCTAGCTGTCAGTTCTCCTGTACTCAATGAGACACTTTCTCAGCCCCTGTTGCCCGCTTCTGTTGATTCACAGGCCACTACCAAGACCCTTTCGGAGTCCGGTATGCCACAAAACTCTTCTTCGACTAAGGATCCTGCGGTCGTCCCTACCTTGGATGGGCCCGGAACCGCTGAGCAGGCATGGCTTCAGAGGAAGTCCTTCGCTCTACCGAATCTCAACACAAACCGACGTCTTCTTTCACGACTACCATTCTTTCAAAAACAACAGAGTTTCTTAGACCCAGGGTACGAACCACACCCAAGAAACCGACAACCCACTCTCAGGCACCTGCTACCTTGCCTCAGTCTCAAGTGTTTAAAATGGCAGAAGACCTTATCATGCTAATCAGGGGAAGCCAAGCTACCCCCTCCAAAAGGAAGAAATATGTCCCCTTTAATTATGTCTGAACAAGAGTCAGATGAATCTGATGCATCTGAATATGAAGACATGCAACCCCTCTCCACTTAAGAGGATTCTGATGCAAAGGATTCCATTCCTTCAGCCTCTCCCCCAGATCATTTTCCTTTGGGGAAACCCTGCATACTTTAAGGGAGCATTTCCAATGGGAGAGTAAGGACTACCCTCAGTCTAAAAAGAGACTCCCGGAATTCCTAGATCTTCCACAACACACGCCCTTGTCCTGGATGTTGTGGAGGATGTTTTCCTCGAATCCAGCTTGACCCTTGATGCCCTTCCTCCAGCTTCCAGAAAACCAGACCGGTACTACAGAGTCCTTGACTCACACAAATATCTTTTTAAAAATCCTACAGCTAACCCTGAGGTCATCTCTCAATGGCCAAAAGGGATTAAAGCAACCTCTGCTAAGAATCCCACCCCCTCAGACAGGGATTCCCAACAACTGGGCAGATGGTAAAAAAAGTATACACCTCAGCTACTCTTGCTATCAGGGCACTGAATTGTCAGTTCCATATGCTGAAATTTCAGCAACATACCTTGGAACTCCTTAAACAAAAAAATGTCGTCCTTTCCTGCTTGGGCAGAATCTAAAGATTTACAAGAGTTAATGCATTCTGCATGTCAAGTAACTAAACACACCTTGCACTGTGGTTTTGACATACTAGAAGCTTCTTGTAGGGCAACGGTCACAGGGTCTGTCATTAGAAGACATGTGTAGCTTAAGTAACAGCCCCTGCCAGACCATGTCAAATCTAAATTGTTGGATGCTTCCTTGCACAAAGATAACCTATTTGGCACTAAGGCAGAAGAGGTCTTAAAAAAGATGGAAGAAAAAGCAAAATCTATGCAAACAGTTAAGGATTTTTTGCAGGGCAAGCCCCCTAGGTTCAGAAGGCATTGTCCCTCCAAACACTGGTCCTTTCCTGCTCCGTGTAACCCAACCCAGCCTAGGCCCCATGGAAATAGACCACCCAGACAGCAGCCACAGGGAATGTAGAGATCTAAGCAGTGGACTACCTCCACTTCAAAACCAGGGCGTTCTAAGCCACCCCCTTATGGTAAGAACTCCCAATGACTCACCTCCTCCACCCCCTCCCTCTGCCCAACTTCACTTACCCCTAGGAGGAAAACTCTGATTTCACTCAAGCACCTCGGCCACCATTACCAACATATGAACATTGTGTCTCAGGGATGCAGATTTTCCTTCCACACCCTTCCAACCCCAAAAGGGTTCCCAGATCTACCAACAAATCGGTGGGCAGAGGCTCAAAAGGAAATCCTTTCCCTGCTCTCTATGAAGGCAGTAGAGCATGTTCCTGCAGAACAGATAGGCCAAGGTTTCTACTCTAGACTATTTCTGGTACCCAGAAAAGACTGGCATCCCTTCCTCGATCTATCCATTCTAAACACCTTCCTGGTGATCCCAAAATTTGAAATGCTCACCCTCCAGCAGCTGCTACCCATGCTCTCCAAGGACGCTTGGCTAGCCACCGTAGATCTAAAAGAGGACTTCCTCCAGATTCCTATCCGGGAAACATGCAAGAAATATCTTCACTTCAGGGCAGGATCTCAACACTTTCAGTTCTCTGCACTTCCCTTTGGCTTATCTACTGCTCCCAGAGTTTTCACAAAATGTCTGGCTCCAGCCATTGCCTTTTGCAGACAAAGAAATATTCAGATTTACCCATACTTAGATGATTGTCTTATTCAGGCAGACCGCCAGGAAAAGCTGCTCAAGCACCTTGCCTTTGTAAAGACCCTCCTAACCTCTCTAGGGTACACAATCAACGAAAAGAAATACAAGCAGGTGCCTACCCAAAGGATAATCTTCCTGGGAGCAAGTCTGGACACAGCATCCCAGATGGCATACTTTACACCAGAGAAATAAATTTTCCTGAAAATCTACTTCTCTCAACTAGCCACCAGCCCCCAGATTAACTGCAAGTAAGATCCTGCAAGCTCTGGGGTTCATGGTATCTTGCATATTACTCATTCCATATGCCAGACTGCATATGAGGCAACTTCAGTGGTACCTAAAGAGCCTTAGGTGTCAACACTCTCAAGACCTGGAAACTCTTCTACCTATAATTCCTTGCCTCAGAAAATATTTTCTTTGGTGGGCAACAGCATGCTCCCTCAACAAGGGACTGCCTTTTTCCACACACCCCCACTGCCCAGACCCTCACCACAGATGCATCAGACTATGCTTGGTGTGCACACCTGGACAGCAGGTGCATACAGGGCCAATGGAGCCCACAGCAAATCCCTCTGGACATAAATCAAAAAGAGAGGAGGGGTGGCGTAAGCCACAAAACTATGGGCTAGGCTTGTAAATGCCCTCGGGCAGATAGCCTAGTATGAACCTATGAACCTAAGATGGCTGTGCAGCATACTTTGATAGCTTTCAAGCCTCTTCTATGTCCAGGGGCTCTCCTGATCAAAACAGACAGCACCACTGTGATGTGGTACATTTACAATCAGGGAGGGACTCGCTCCTACCCTTTGTGCAGGCTGGCCATGACCCTTTGGCACACAGCCTCTGCCATGCAACTACACATGTTAGCACAATTCCTACCAGGCTCTCTCAACTCTTTGGCAGACCAATTAAGCAGAAATCTTCTGGACCCACACGAGTGGCCACTCAACAGAAATACCTTCACCCAAATAACTCAGAATTGGGGAACCCCGAAAGTCACCCTCTTTTCCTCCCACACCAACCATCAGCTCAGCAAATTCTGCACCAGGGAGGATCACTGCATTAGTTGGAAAGTGGATGCCCTGTCCTTCCCCTGGGTCAATCTGTCGGTCTATGCCTTTCCTCCCCTGCTTCTCATCCCCAGGGTACTGCTCAAAATAAGTGAGGAAAAACCAAGGACCATTCTTGTAGCTCCAGACTGGCCCTGGTAACACTGGTACCCCTTGCTGCACAGCCTGTCCCCGCTGAGTCCATGGCATCTTCCTCAAATTCGAAACCTCCTGACCCAGAGGGAAGGGGAATTCATACATCCCCAATTGCAGACACTTTATTTGGTAGCTTGGCTTATTCCCTAACCCCAAACCAATCTGCCAACCTCAGTAAACAGGTTCTGGATGTTATCCATGAGGCCAGACACCCTAGCACTAGAAAGTCTTATGCTGATATATAGAAAAGGTTCTGCACCTGGATCCAGGCTAAAGGAGCCAATATGGCACAGCTCTCCCTCCCTCTCATCCTGGATTACTTAGCTGACCTACTACACAGTGGCCTCTCTTTCTCCTCTGTAAAAATTTATGCCTCTGCTATTTCTGCTCATTTTCACACTGAGCAGCCACTTTCCTCACACCCTTTGATCAAACAGTTCCTAAGAGGGGCTAGCGACTTGAGGCCACTCAGAAGGGCACCAAAACCAGCTTGGGACCTTAACTTTGTATTGGAAAAGCTCACCCTGCCCCCTTTCAAAACAGCTTCTTCTGCAGAGCTAAAATTTCTCTCCTGGAAGACAGCATTCCATCTGGCCATCACTTCAGCCTGAAGAGTCTCTGAGCTGCAAGCACTCATGGCTGTGGAACCCTTCATCTTGCATGCAGGCAGGGTATCCCTCAGAACTAACCCATCCTTCATGCCCAAGGTGATGTCCAATGTGGCTCTCAACCAATCCATTCATTTGCCCAGCTTTTTTCCTAATCCCCAGAACAAGGGGGAAAGGATTCTTCACTCTCTAGATGTGCACAGACAGCTCAGATTCTATCTAGACAGGACTAAAGCCTTCAGAAAGTCTGATCAGTTGCTGGTTAGCTTTGCTACAGGGGCAGAAGGCAAAGCCATCTTCAAACAAACCATTTCCAAATGGATAGCACACTGCACCATTTCTGCTACAAACAGCATGGATAGCCTCCCCCCAAGAGGGTCAGGACACACTCCACCAGAGCAGCCTCCACCAGGGATATCCTGGAGGCTGCCACCTGGATATCTGTTCACAGTTTTACCAAGCATTACCACCTGCCTCTCTTCTCCAAATCCAGGGCAGGGTTTGTCTCTGCAGTCTTGCAGGGCGTCCTAGCCATCTCCTAAATGTTCTGTTGCAGTCCTCACATATGGGTTATTAGGCTCCCCAGTAGCCCTCAGTCAGCCCGCATACCAGAGTCCTTGATATATGACATTGGCTGCCACTGGTTGCAAGTCTGATGTCAGTACGTCAGGTATAAAGGGTGGCAGCTGATGCCATTTCCTCAGTCTTTCTTGCCGCGGAGGCCGAAGCAGATGCAATTCGCACTAGTGCCGGTTGGCCATTTACCTTTGTTTAGTTTTCCGACTACCAAGTTGAAGACTCCTTCAGATAAGTACCCTGTTGGGGATCCTCTTTTCTTGCTTTAATGAATGTCAGATAAAGTTAATAACTGTTTTGCCTGTGGAAAACAGATTCCGCACTGTGATTTCCATTCCTATTGTATAACTTGTTTGGGTCTTGAGCACGATGTCCCTAACTGCGATCTCTGTGCTTCCTTTAACCTGCCTACCATTCACCATAGAGCTAAGATTTTGTATAAGCATTTCGGAGTCTGGCCTAAGTTCGTCGGTATGGCGTCTTCTGGTCTCCCGACTTCAGATATACCTGGGAAACACAAAGACAAGGACCACGACAGGCCTAGGGTTAAATCTTCTGACAACGCACCAGCGAAATTGGTCGTCAGCACAGCGGTAGTCAGTGAGGCGTTTTCGCAGCCTCTGCAGTCTGCAGATTTTCAGCTGCACGCCTCTGCTGAGACCTTTACAGAGTCCTCCATGCTGCAGGCTGCTTTTTCATCTTCAGACCCTCCGCCTGTCGCCGCCTCAGATGGGTCCGGAGCCACTTTGCAGACACCAGCTTCTGACGCCTCTTCTTTTCGACATGAGACCAGAACCAGACCAACTACCTTAGTTCAGACTTCTGCAGTTGCTAGGCATCCCAAGTCCCTCCAGATTGCTAGTAAACCTTCCAGCTGCAAACCTACTCACAAGCAGGCATTGGCCTCCCCTCCTGTACCTCAGTCCCAGTTGGTAAAGATGGCTGGTGATCATCTTTCCCTGATAAGGGGCTCTCACCCCCCCCCCCTTCAAAGAGGGCTAGGAAATTATCTCCTGATGTTTTGTCTGCCTCAGATTCTGAAATTTCCAGTATGTCTGCTTTTGAAGAAGGAAATTCTCAACTTTTTTCTGGTTTTGAGGATTCTGATGCTGAGGACTCTATCCCTTCTGCCTCCCCTCCAGAAGATTTTTCCTTTAGTGATACTTTGAATACTCTTAGGGAGCATTCTAAATGGGAATGTCGGGATTTTCCACAGTTTAAGAAAATAATCGGAATTTTTAGATTTGCCGCAGCATAAGCCTCTGGCTATACCTCCAGTTTTAGAAGTTGTGGATGATGTTTTCATGGAAAATTCTGTAACTCCTAATTCTGTTCATCCTGCCCCCAGAAAACTGGATAGGTATTACAGGGTTCCTGATTCTCATCAATACCTTTTTTAAAAGCCCTAATGCTGATCCAGAAATTATTTCTGAAGGCCCCAAGAGTGCTAAGGCTACTATTGCTAAAAACCCTGTGCCTTCTGATAAGGAATCTAGGGCCTTGGACAGGTGGGGTAAAAAAGTCTATACCTCTGCAACTCTTGCCATTAGATCCGTGAATTGTCTTTTTCACATGCTTAAGTATCAGCAGCATACTTTGGAGGCTATTAAGGCTAAACTTGGAGATATTCCTTCCACGATGGAGAACAAAGGTTTACAAAACTTGCTGAATTCTGCCACTTTAATTAATAAGCATTCACTTCATTGTGGTTTTGACACTTTGGAAACTTCCTGCAGAGCAGCAGCCACTGGTTCTGTAATTAGAAGGCATGCTTGGCTCAGGGAGCAGCCTCTTTCTGATCCAGTTAAATCTAAATTGTTGGATGTTCCTTTGCACAAGGACAATCTTTTTGGTAATAAGGCTGAGGAGGTACTGAAGAAGATGGAGGATAAGGCAAAATATATGCAAGCTGTAAAAGATTTCCTTCAGGTTCAGCCTCCTCTGTTCATTAGATATTATCCTTCCAAGAATTGGCCTTTCCCTGATCCTGGCAAGCAGGGTAGCTCTAGGCCTAAACAATGGCATTATAAACAATGGCATTCTTCTTCTGCTAATTCGGGGAGTTCTAAGCCAGCTTCCCAAAGCAAACATTCTCAATGACTCCGGCCTTCCTGTGCCTATGTCTGCGGACCTTGGGTTTCCTTTGGGGGGAAGGTTAGCCAGGTTCGCAGAGGTATGTTCTTCCATCACAGACAAATGGGTGCTCAATATAGTAAACCAAGGTTACAAGTTTTACTTTCGCATCTTCCCTCTTTTACAAGGGTACCCAAACATATCCAGAACTCACAGGGCAGAGGTAGGAACTCAAATTTCTTCACTACTGACTATGGGGGCTATAGAGCCAGTTCCTGCAAATCATCCAGGCCTAGACTTTTATTCAAGGCTTTTTCTGGTACCCAAGAAAGGGGGCACCTGGTGCCCTATTCTGGATCTGTCCATTCTAAACCATTTTCTGGTGATTCCCAAATTCAAGATGCTCACCCTTCAACAATTACTACCAATTCTGGGCAAGGATTCATGGCTGGTAACTTTAGATCTCAAGGAGGCTTATCTGCATATCCCAATAAGGGAGAGTTGCAGGCAGTTTCTTCGTTTCAGGGCTGGGGAGCAACACTTTCAATTCTCTGCATTGCCCTTTGGCTTGTCTGCTTTTCCCAGAGTTTTTACGAAGTGCCTGGCTCCAGCCATTGCTTTTTGCAGGCAGCAAAACATTCATATTTATCCTTACCTGGACGACTGTGTCATTCAAGCAAAATCCCCAGAACAACTACAAAGGGATTTGGATTTTGTGAAGAACATTCTCACCTCGTTGGGTTACAGTCTCAACGAAAAGAAGTCAAAGTAGGTTCCTTCAAGGGAGATTGTTTTCCTGGGAGCGAGTCTGAATACAGCCACCGAGATGGTATTCCTCCCTCAATAGAAGCAAGAAGATCTTTCCACTTAGTTCATGAACTTGGCAAGTATGACCCAGCTCTCTGCAAGGCAATTCCTGCAAGCACTGGGGTTCATGGCTTCATGTATTTTGATTCCATATGCAAGGCTGCATATGAGAAAACTTCAATGGTACCTCAAGAATCTTTGATGTTAACACAGACAGGACTTTTCCCCCCGATTCCCTGTCTAGAAATGGAGTTCCTCTGGTGGGTGACAGCCTGTTCTCAGAACAAGGGTCTGCCTTTCCGCCCACCACCTGCCAGCCAGACTCTCATCACAGATGACTCAGATGTGCATAGGGGGCTCATTTGGAGGGCAGGGGCATACAGGGGACTTGGAGCACCCAACAGATTCATCTGCACATAAACTTGAAAGAATTGATGGCAGTGCAGCAGGCCTTGCTGGCTTTCAAGGACTTACTCTACCCTGGGACTCTGATGATCAGGATAGACAATACTACAGTCATGTGGTACATCAACAAGCAAGGGGGACTCACTCTTACCCCTTTTGTAAACAAAGCATGAGGCTTGGTCCATAGCAGCATCCTTGGGCTTACATCTAATAGCCCAGTATCTTCCAGGGAGGCTAAACTCCTTGACGGATCATTTGAGCAGACCTATTCTGGATCCTCACGAGTGGCAACTGAACAGGGACATTTTCCATCACATCACTCATCATTGGGGCACCCCACAAGTGGATCTTTTCTCCTCTCACACCAATCATCTCCTTCCAACCTTCTGTCTCTTGATTTCCAGACTCAAATAACTAAATATTTGATTTCTGTACTTCAGTCCTTCAGCAACGTTATGCTGGGCCTTCCAGCTGCAGAATCAAAGCAGCAAATGAAGAATCTACTTTCCCAAGCCACTCAAATAGCCAGATACAGTATTAAGTGCAGTTACGATGCTCTGCATGTTTCCTCCTAGGGCAGAAGCTACAGGGTCCATTATTTGCAGGTACGTTTGGCTTCATAGTGAACTTATTCTTGAAGATTTGAAGTCAAAACTCTTAGGACTCCCCGTTGAACAAAAAACTGTTTTTTTTCTCAGGCTGCCAGTCTGTTTAAAACTCTCTCCAAGACCAAGGAAAGACAATGAAAGCCTGCAGGCAGATCCTGGCCTCCTCCTTTCCTAGATACCATAGGAACTACCCATCTAAATCTACATCCTTCCTCAGAAGGGACCCTAGGGCAACTCAGAATTGGGGAAAACCCCCTAGGAAAAATCATTCTGAGAAATCTCACAGGGAAACTCCATCTGGGAGATCTCTCTTTAGAAATAAAAAAATCTGTGACTACCTTCGCATTACCTCCTTCCTTGTCCTCAGTCCCCTAACTCCTCTTTTCAAAACACTGTCACTCTCCCTGGCCTGGAAGGAAACTATTACCACAGACAAATGTGTCCTGTCCATCAAGGAAGGGGTAGGCCATGTCCTGGGAAAATATTCCTCCCATGAAAGGCATGCCACATCCTTCTCACAACCAGTTATCTCTACTCACTGCCATTTTTCAAGACCTCCTGAATCAGGGCAGCATCGAATAAGCCCCAGAGTACTTCAGAAGAATTGATTTGACTCCAGAATATTTCTAGCACCAAGAAAAGGATGATGGATGCCCATCCTAGACCTTTCTGTTGTAAACACTTTTTTGAAAGTGCTAACTTTCAAAATGCTCTCTTTCCACTCTTACTTTTCATTCTCATCCAGGCATTTCTAGTGTCCTTAGATCTGAAGGATGTCTGTTTGCACATACCTATTCCTCCATCTTGCAGGAAATTCCTCAGGTCTTTCTGTGGCTCCTCACATTTTCAGTTTACTGCTGTGCCCTTTGGTCTTTCCAGAACACCATAGGTGTTCACAAGGTGTCTAGTTCCAGTGCAGCCATTCTGTCACACCCAGGGAGATTTTTCCCTACCTGGATGACATGTTGCTCCAAGCTCGCTGTCCAGGAGTCCTCCTTCAGGATGTAGAGTTCACTCTCCAGTTCCTATCAAGTCTGGCTTTTGTAATCAACTACAAAAATTCCTACATGGTTCCTATACAAGACCTGGTTTTCCTGGGTTTTAGACTGACAAATCTCCCTCAGAAGAAAGTTCACACTCTGTCCAATTTCTTCCTAGATCTCCCCTCTGCAGCACCCTACACAGCATGGAAGATGTTAAGAACTTTGGGTTTCGTGGCAGCCACCATTTCTGTGCTTCCCCTAGCCAGACTTTACCGGAGGAAAATCCAGTGGCAACTGAAATTTGTGTGGTCCCAACACTCCCACCACCCCCCCTCCATTGTCTCAAAAAAGAGCTACTTTGGAGGAAGGTACAAGTTGATCTAAACCCTGGATTTCTCTTCATTCCCCAAGCTCCTCTTCAAGAAGTTTACACGGACTCCCCGGACAAGGTGTGGTGGACATGGGCAGGATCACACTGGGTGCAGGGCAGATGGCAACCACTGTTCTTCATCATCTTCTTTCGGCTGTTCCCGTTAGGGGTCGCCACAGCGGATCATCCGTTTCCATTTCTTCCTGTCCTCTCCATCATGCTCTTTCACACAAACTGCCTGCATGTCCTCTCTCACCACATCCATAAACCTTATCTTAGGCCTTCCTCTTTTCCTCTTACCTGGCAGCTCCATCCTTAGCATTCTTTTCCCAATATACCCAGCATCCCTCCTCAGCACATGTCCAAACCAACGCAGTCTCGCCACTCTTGCTTTGTCTCCAAACTGCCCAACCTGAGCTGACCCTCTAATATACTGATTCCTAATCCTGTCCATCCTAGTCACACCCAGTGCAAATCTTAACATCTTTAACTCTGCCACATCCAGCTCTGACTCCTGCCTTTTCGTCAGTGCTACCGTCTCCAACCCATATAACATAGCTGGTCTCTCTACCCTCTTGTAGACCTTCCCTTTCACTCTTACAGGTACCCGTCTGTCGCAAATCGCTCTTGACACTCTTCCCCACCCATTTCACCCTGCCATTGTTCTTGAAGGATCATATCAATCTGAAGGAAGGGAGTGCTCTTCTACAAGCTGTGCAGACCTTCTCTCACCTATGGAAACCCGAACCATTCCTATGGTACACAAATTACACCACAGTCATGTGCTAAATGAGACCAGGTGCATCCCTGTTTATCAGTTGTGCAGGTTCGCACAGGAGAAATGAAATTTAGCCACCCAGATGGGCATCACCCTCACAGCCATATACATTTCCCTCACGGAACAGTGTGCTGGCAGACTTTCTAAGCCACTCCTTGGAGGACCCCACAAATAGACCCTAAATAGGTTTTCTGAGGGAATCGCTCTTCTGTGGGGCACACCTCAGACAGATGCATTTTCCTTCCAGTGGGCAGGTAAGTTCTTGTATGCCTTCCCTCCACTACCTCTTCCAAAAATTCTTCGAAAATCAGACAAGGAAGCACCGTACTACTTTTACTGGCTCTCTTTTGGCTGAGACAACATTGGTTTCCCCTGCTATTTCACCTGAGAAAAGGATATTAACGGGAAAATACCTCTGCAACCACACCTAATTACTCAACAAAAAGGATTGCTTCTCCACCTAAATCTTTTCTCACTCAGTTTGATTCTGTAGATGATAGGATTTTAATCCCCCAAAGATACCATTTCTCTGTGAAAGTTGTTCAAGTATTGTAGGATGCCAGGACACCCAGTACTAGAAAATCTTACACAGCTAAATGGAAAAGTTTTTCTTATTGCTGCTGCAAACAGTCAGGACCCACTGTTATCACAGATCCCTGATGTCATGCAGTATTAGTGTGAATTACTTTATTCAGGCGTGACTTACACTAATATAAAAGCTGACCTATTGGCCATCAGTGCCTGCCTCTTAACCCCCTACTTATGGCTAGAGCAGAAATCAAGCTTTTCTTGAGGGGCATTCTGCATCTTAACCCACCAAGGAAACTCATCTCTCTTCCCCTTGGGATCCCAGTTTTGAGCTGGAAAAGCTTACATTGTCTCCCTTTGAACCATACTCTTTTGCTTCTTTAAAATGATGTACTTGGAAAGCTATTCTATTCTTCTCTGTCACCTCTGCTAGGAGAGTTTGAGTTACCAGCTGTCATGGTCATTCTACCTTTTCTTTTTTTCCCCAAGGACAGGGTGACACAAGGATAATCCATCCTTCATACCAAAGGTAGTGAATGAACTGTCTGTCAGGCTATTCACCTTTCTTTCCCAGTCCCAAAAATGTGTGTGATCCCCAAGTTGGGACAGCTGGTCTCCAAACTATTGCATGTCTGATCTCTAAGGCCATCTCCTTCTATTTTTCATACTGTGGTAAGTCCCTTGCCTTCCTGGGCAAAAGCTCACTTCACTAGGGCACTGGCGTCTCAGGGGCTTTCCTCAATGGCATCGACACCAGAGGTCTGTTTTGGAAGCTGCTACTTAGTTCTCTGTACACACTTTCACCAAACACTACAAAATTGATGCGTTCTGCAGGTCTTTATTAAGTCTGTCCTATCTGGACTACTACATAGCTCATCTACTCAGTAGCCAACCATCCTTCTCTCTTACCTCCTTCAGCTCTGGGAGTCACCCCCATGTCAGGATTACTGTAGCAGTGACTTCAGTGAAGACGTACTGCATTTGTGTAAGAACACAACAGTATATCTACTACTGATCACTGTTGCAGTATTCCTTCCCACCCACTTCTATAGGTTACTTCACCCTTCTTCCTCCACCCCCTTCTGCTTTTGTTTTCTCTTTTTAACATCATTATTAAATTCTTACTTAAGACGTAGGCAAACATACATTTGTATGAAAGTAAACAAGTAAAAAAAAAGGTTAATGAGGTTTTTAATAATTGATTCTGATGAAGTCCCTGTTGGGGGGAAGAAAGCGCTCAATCTGTGTATTTTATTTGTGAAGAAATAAAACTACATCTGTGACAGTCCGTAGTGCAGCAGTGTGTGTGTTTTTTTTTTATATATACTTGTGACTAACTTTGGCACTGCTGTAGGCTCCTATTGTTGCTGTTTTATGAAAGTAAAACAAGCCATATTAACATATTCCCGGTTGCAAACATTGTACATCACTTACATTCTTTTGTGTATTTATCATGAATTAAGCACTTAAATTGATAAATTCCTGCCTTCCCTTAAATCTCGCTGTTCCTCTAAAACATTATTCTGCACATATTCCCACAACTTCCATTTTTTCTATGTAATTTGTTCCTACTCTTTTCTAAAGATCCCATTTCCAGTTATTTTGTCTCAGATATTATCTCAGATATAATATTAATTACTTCAAATGCAATTGGTTTACACTTCAGTTTCCATTTTCTACTAAGTACTTTTTGGGCAGCCACCAGAATTAAACTTAACAGGGCCATAGTATATCTAGGCAATTCAGATACAGTATCCTAGCTCAAAAAAATTAATTTCCTTAGTTACACCCATTTGCTCACCCACTATTTCTGACAGAGTACCCTGTAGGGATTTTTTTTAAAGTCTTGGTAATTCACTGCATTCTCAAAACATATGTTCACAGTTACCTCCTTCTTTCCTTGTCATACCTCCAGCATTTATTATATACCTGAGGAAAATTCTTTGGAATCTACTTGGGGTATAAAAATAACTATCCAAACACTTCCAAGCAAAAATCCTAAATCGTCTACACTTTGTTGCATATTTGTGAACCATATGTATGCCCTCTCATTGTTTATTTGTGAATTGCTTATTCAGTCTCTTCCCAATCTTTTCTAGCCTCTTTAATTTATTTATATACTTATTGTGCAATATTTTATATGCCCTACTAATTATCCCTTTTTTAACAGCAACTTCAGAGCAGGTCATACATTCATATGTTCATAGGTATTTACAAGGCTAACTACCACAAGGGCCTTTTAAAGCCTAGCCATGCATCCCAAATCTCTGACAAGTTCTGGAACTTTTTATAAATGTAAGCAGGGCTTGGGAGGTGAAACATTTTACAAGCAGGAGCCTTTAAGATAAAACATTTACAGGCTGCCTGTGTCCATAAGAGACATAGGTGCCAAACCAGGGAAGAATTTCCTTTTCCCCAGATATTTTTGCCCAAGTTGCACTTGAATTGGATAAGGGAGGAACCCTGCTTCACAAGGATGTCGAGCCTGTTCCAGTGAGGGGCTAGTCTCTGGGATACATACCTGTCTCTCCAGCAGGTCCTGTTTATATCACAGGCAAGGTTTAAGTCTTTAGAATGGGTAATTCTGGTGCTGTTTGTTTTGTAGATATGCAAGAGGTCCATCAGATTGAGGTTAGACAGTGCCTTGTATGGCAAGCGTAGATCTCCCCTCAACAGCCTGTAGATGACAGACTATAGGGATAGGGCCTTGAGGCAGTCTGCATAGGACATGTTACTTATGCCCTGTATTTTTTTTTTGTGAGAAACCTCTGTGGATATTCCAGTTGTTGGATATACCTGGTCAGGTACATACCGAGGGGGGAAATGTACACAGTGATAGGTCTAATGAATGTCAAATATAGTGGAATAATGACCTCCTTGGACCTAGATGCCATAACTTTGTTTATAAGTTGCACAACATAGAATTATTTCCTCACTGCTGGAGACATGTGATGGTTAAAGGCTAGATTACTGTCTGTGTGTCTACAAGTCCCTGACTACTGGGTCAACTTTTAGGGGTCTGTTGTCAATGTAATAGTTACAAGTGGTGGATGACTCCCTGAAGGATACTGTTATGCAGCAGCGGCCTTAGGTCAGCTGGTGCCCTAGGCAAAAGGGCTCCACAGTGCCCCCCCACACCATCCAGGTGCCCCCATCCTAGTCTACCTACACCAAATAAATACTGGAAAAGTGCCCCTGCTACAGCGGCGCCATAGGCGGCTGCCTAGTTGGCCTATGCCTAAGGCCGGCTATGCTGTTATGCATTTCTTGGCATTTAGTTTTTAGTCTGTGGTTCTGGCACTAGTTGTTTATCTGTGTCGGCCCTTCATGAAGGGCATTTGTGTTAGTGGGTAATTCAATGACAGCTCCGAATTTGTAATCATCTGCACATTTAGTCAGATAGAGGCCTTTGACATTGGCCTTGACTTCAGAGAAGTAAATACCAAAAAGGAGCAGTCCTAGGGCTGATCTCTGAGGAAATACTGATTGTGACTGGCCTCTTTGTAGAAGTGGTTCTGTCTGTGAGCCAGCTGTCCCTAATATGTTAAGGTTGTCAACAATGCCTGAGTGTGGGATTGTGCTATATGCCTAGGCCAGGTCAAGGTAGGCAGTGTGAACCATTTTGCCCTCATCCATTGTTTTGGTGACCTTCTCAAACAAGTCCACCAGGTTGAGTAAGCATGACCTGCCCTTGATGAAACAAAATTGGGTTGGGTCCAGTGTTTGGAGGCGTCTTATGTCATTATTGATCATTTGCATGATTCTTTCCATGGCTTTGCATGTTTATTTATTTATTACATTTGTTAACCGGGAAGTATCCGACTGGGCTGGGAGCCTGTTTTCAGTGGAGGCCCAGGGAGAAAAGCTCCAGACATACAGTACAGTATACAACACGTGCAAATTATTACAAGCAGTAAATTCAAAGTTTCACAACATAATTAGGCATGTAGCATATATAGGGAAATGGCTAGATGTTCTTCATCTCACATTGCTGCAGTCATAACCTGTGGGTAGTCCGCTGTCCTCGGTCGGCCCGAATCCCAAAGTATTAGGCTGGCGTCGGTCATGGTCGCTTAGATCTGACGTCAGTACGCCTTGGTACTAAAGCGCATGACCGACGTCATATCCCCAGTCTTTCTTGCCGCATGGTCCGAAGCAGAAGCAGCGTTTGCAAGTGCCGTTCGGCATCCTGAAATTTTCGTATTCTGAGTTTCAGACCGAAACCAAGTTGGGCTAAGTACCCCGTTGGGGAATATTTTTGTCTTTTCTTGCCTCAGTTTAATCCGGATGTCAGAAAAAGTGAATAATTGTATTTCTTGTGGGAAACAGATACCTCATAGGGATTACCACTCTCTCTGTATTCCTTGCTTGGGGCCTGAGCACGACGTAGTCGGGTGTCGCTTTTGTGCTAAATTTAATAAGCGCACCATTAAATGTAGGTTAGATTGTGCTAGGCTTGTCTTCGGTAAGCGGTGTAATTATAACATGCCGTTGGATCCTCCGACGCCCGCTACCGCTAAGAAGCGTAAGGAGAATTCGGTAAAGTCTAAACAGGATGAGTCGTCTGTTCCGGACGCCGGTTCTTTAGAAACCACGGTGGAATCTGTGGATCCAGCTGAGGTTTCCGTTGAGTCTCAGGGGAACCTTTAATTTTGCAGGATGTGGCCTCTCAGGAGTCAGGTCAGGCTGAGGGGGCCTCTCAGGTTGCTGTTATCCCTTCTTTACATAAGGTGGCTAGGCCTTCTCCCTCTGTCTCTAAGGTACCTTCCAAGGCCAGGCCTGGTTTGTCTTCCTCTGGCGTCAGTCCTACTTCTGCAGGTTCTGTACCTAAAAAACACATGCTTAAAATGGCAGAAGATTTGATTTCCTTGATCAGGGGTTCTATGCCCCCTCCAGACAAGAGGCCTAGGGTGGAGCCAGAGGTGGAAGGATTGGAACAGTCTTCAGATTACTCAGAGTCTTCGGCTGAAGACATTCAGGATTTTCCCCCTTATTCTGATTCAGACGCGGAGGATTCTAGTCCTTCTGCTTCCCCTCCAGAGGATTTTTCTTTTTCAGAAACCCTGCATTCTATGAGGGAACATTTTAAATGGGAAGGTCAGGATTTCTCAGATTCCCGAAAGAGGCTTAGGGAATTCCTATTTTTGCCACAACATAGGCCCTTGGCTATACCTCCTGTTTTGGATGTTGTGCAGGATGTTTTCTCTGAGGCTTCCCTTAATCCAGACTCTTTGCCTCCTGCCCCGGTTAAGCCTGATAGGTATTACAGAGTGCCAGAGGCTCATAAATATTTGTATAAGAGCCCTAGGGCTGACCCAGAAACTATTAGCCAGGGACCTAAGGGTGTCAGGGCTTCTGTTGTAAAGAATCCAGTTCCTATGGATAAAGACTCTAGAGCTTTGGATAGGTGGGGTAAAAAGGTGTATACCTCTTCCACTCTTGCAATGAGGGCTTTGAATTGCCAGTTTCACATGCTGAAGTACCAGAATTTTCTCCTTAGTCAGTTAAAATCTAAGGTAGATGCTTTAGCAGAGGGCATAGAGTGTAAAGAATTACAAGATTTGGTTCATGCCTCTGATCAGGTGGGTAAGCATTCTTTGCAGTGTGGTTTTGATGCTTTGCAGGCCTCTTCCAGGGTGGCTGCCACTGGATCTGTTATTCGTAGGCACGCCTGGCTTAAGGATCAGAACTTGTCAGAGCATGTTAAAGCTCGTATTCTGGATGCTCCCCTGCAGTCTGAAGTTTTGTTTGGTTCTCCTGTGGAGTCAGTCTTGAAGAAAATGGAAGACAAAGCTAAGTCAATGCAGACTGTTAAGGATTTTTTGCAGGTGCAGCCCCCTAAGTTTAGCAGGAATTGGCCTACTAAGGGACGGGCTTACCCTTCTTCTGATTTACAGTCTAGGGGTAGATCCAGACGTGGTAGGGGCAGAGCTCATGCACAGGGTTCCTTGTTCCCCACACAGTCTACAGGTGAGGGCAGGGGCCAGTCCTTAGCTCAGCTCAGAACTTGTCAGAGCATGTTAAAGCTCGTATTCTGGATGCTCCCCTGCAGTCTGAAGTTTTGTTTGGTTCTCCTGTGGAGTCAGTCTTGAAGAAAATGGAAGACAAAGCTAAGTCAATGCAGACTGTTAAGGATTTTTTGCAGGTGCAGCCCCCTAAGTTTAGCAGGAATTGGCCTACTAAGGGATGGGCTTACCCTTCTTCTGATTTACAGTCTAGGGGTAGATCCAGACGTGGTAGGGGCAGAGCTCATGCACAGGGTTCCTTTAGGCCTAGGACGTGGAGTTCCCCTACACAGTCTACAGGTGAGGGCAGGGGCCAGTCCTTTCGTAAACAGACTCAATGACCTGCATCTTCAGCTGCCCGATCCTTCCTGTCCGGCAGCTCCTCTGGGAGGAAAGTTGGCACTTTTCAGGCAAAATTGGCTTTTAGTTACCCAGGACAAATGGGTGCTGGACATCATCAACCGAGGTTACAAGTTTTATTTCCACACGTTGCCCCCTTTCAAAGGCATGCCAGACGTTCCTCCTCAGCAAAAGGTGGAGGCTCACAAACAGGTTTCTTTACTTCTACAAATGGGGGCTATCCAGCAGGTCCCTCCATCAGAAGTGGGCCTAGGATTTTATTCTCGCCTGTTTCTTGTACCAAAGAAAGGAAACACTTGGAGGCCAATTCTGGATTTGTCTATTCTCAACACTTACCTGGATATTCCAAAATTCAAAATGTTGACTTTGCAACAACTTCTGCCTCTGCTAGGCAAGGATCACTGGATGGTAACTCTGGATCTCAAGGAGGCTTATCTTCATATTCCTATCAGGCCCAGCTGCAGGAGATTCCTGCGTTTTCGGGCTGGGACTTTACATTATCAGTTCTCTGCATTGCCCTTTGGCTTATCTACTGCGCCCAGGGTATTCACAGAGGTTCTGGCTCCAGTGATAGCCTTCTTAAGGTTAATAGGAATACAAATTTATCCTTATTTGGACGATTGCCTGATTCTTGCTCAAGACAAAGACAAGCTACTTCACCATCTTCAGTATGTTATGACAGTGTTAAGGTGCCTAGGGTATTCTGTGAACGAAATAAAGTCCAGTCTAGTACCCTCTCAGGACATGTGCTTTCTGGGTGTAAGACTGAATACAGCCTCTCAGATGGCGTTTTTGACCCCGGACAAGCAAAAAAATCTTACTCTTTACTTCCAACATTTGTCGCTCCTGTCCAGGCTGACTGCAAGGACAGTCCTTCAAGCCTTGGGGTTCATGGCATCTTGTATTCTGGTGCTTCCCAATGCCAAACTGCATATGAGGAAGTTACAATGGTATCTCAAAAGTGTATGGACTCAACACTGCCACGATTTGGACACTGTCATTCAGATAGTACCTTGCATTCAAAAGGAATTTTTGTGGTGGGCTCAGGAATGTCACCTAAACAAGGGACTCTCTGTGACCCGACCAGAGGCGAGTCTGATCTTAACGACAGATGCCTCAGACAAGTCTTGGGGAGCACACCTCAATGGAAAATGGGTTCAAGACACGTGGCCTGCCAGACTTCAACATTTGCATATCAACATGAAGGAGATGTTAGCAGTCCAATTTGCATTGATGGCTTTCAAGGATCTACTTCAACCAGGACACGTGTTGATTCAAACAGACAACACAACTGTCATGTGGTACATCAACAAGCAAGGGGGAACCCATTCGTACCCTCTTTGCAGACAAGCTATGATTTTGTGGGAGACTGCTCTCAGTTTACACCTCACTCTTCAGGCAAGGTTTCTGCCAGGAGCACAGAACTCCTTAGCGGATGTTTTGAGCAGACAGATGGTGGATCCCCACGAGTGGAAATTGGATCCTCATGTATTTCGACAGTTGACAGTGCTTTGGGGGACTCCAGACATAGATCTGTTCGCTTCCCCACTAAATTTCCAGCTGCCAAAGTTTTGCACAAAGCTGTTTCATCCGAAAGCTTGGAAAGTGGATGCTCTATCATTCAGTTGGAACAATCTTCACGTCTATGCCTTTCCTCCTCTGCCTCTCCTTCCCAAGGTGCTCTTGAAGGTCAGACAGGACAAGCCCTCCATGATTCTAATAGCTCCAGATTGGCCACGTCAGCACTGGTACCCTCTGCTGAGGAGTTTAGTACGGGAGCCTCCTTGGCCTTTGCCATCAGTTCCACACCTTTTGTCCCAGGCAGGCAATCATTTCCTCAATGTAAGGATACAGTCCCTGCATCTGACAGCCTGGCATATTCGGTTCTAGACCCTGGAGGGTCGCAGCTTCCTCAACAAGTTTTGGATGTTATTTTGGAGGCCAGAAGGCCTAGTACAAGGAAAGTTTATGCTGATAAATGGAGGAGATTTTTTCTTTGGAGCCAAGCAAAGAGCTTTGATGTTTCATTACCTAATTTGAGTGTTTCTCTTCAGTATCTTACAGAATTACTAGACAAAGGTTTGTCTTTCTCCTCTGTAAAAGTTCATGCTGCAGCCATTTCTGCTCACTATGATTGTGACCCACCATTATTCTCTCATTCTTTGTTTAAGCAATTTCTTAGAGGGGCAAAGAACATAAGACCCCCACGTAGAGCTCCTACTCCTTCCTGGGATCTCAATTTTGTGTTGGAAAAACTCACTTTACCTCCTTTTGAACCTGCAGCTACATCTGAGTTGAAGTTTTTGTCTTGGAAGACTGCTTTTTTGTTGGCCATTACTTCTGCTAGAAGGGTATCTGAATTACAGGCTCTAATGGCAGTTGAACCCTTCCTGATTTTTCATAAGGATAGAGTATCCCTACGTACTAACCCTACTTTTATGCCTAAAGTGGTTTCAAATGTGGCCTTGAACCAATCTATTCATTTGCCTACATTTTATGCTGACCCCCAAAATAAAGGGGAACAAATTTTGCATTCTTTGGATATTCACAGGCAGTTGCGTTATTATTTAAACAGGACTAAAGGGCTCAGACAGTCTCAACAGTTGTTTGTTTCTTTTGCTTTGGGATCTCAGGGGAAACCTGTTTCTAAGCAAACTATTTCTAAGTGGATTGGACATTGCATTGCTTTTTGTTATTCTCATCATGGTAAGGAGATTCCTGCTGGAATCAGACCTCATTCCACTAGGGCTACTGCCACTTCTACTGCTTTTTTAAGGGGTGTAGCTACTAAAGATATTTTGGAGGCAGCTACTTGGAGTTCAGTGCACACTTTTTCTAAACATTACCATCTCCCTCTTTATTCCAAATCTAGGGCTGGGTTTGCCACTGCAATTTTACAGGGCATGTTAGCAGCTCCCAATGCTTTATGATTTTGCCATCCTCCCTTTACCTTTGCTTTGGGATTCTACCCACAGGTTATGACTGCAGCAATGTGAGATGAAGAACATAGTACAGTTTTGTACCTACCATAAATGTAGATGTTCGAAGATCCACATTGCTGCAGTCCAATTTACCCTCCCTCCTTCCCCACTGTAGTTTGGGGTGGTTGTGTGTTTTGGATTGTACATATTGTTTTTTAGTTATGGCCTTTCTTTTTAGAGCCTTCTGACATCTGGGGCAAGAAAGACTGGGGATATGACGTCGGTCATGCGCTTTAGTACCAAGGCGTACTGACGTCAGATCTAAGCGACCATGACCGACGCCAGCCTAATACTTTGGGATTCGGGCCGACCGAGGACAGCGGACTACCCACAGGTTATGACTGCAGCAATGTGGATCTTCGAACATCTACATTTATGGTAGGTACAAAACTGTACTTTTGCCATGGTTAGGAGATTACAGTAGTGTGACTGATAAGAAAGTACATTGGGTGAAAGTAAGAGAGAGGAATAGAAAGGACAGTAAGAGAGAAGCAGCAGCAAGAGAAAACCCCTTTAAGATAGCAGGAGGGTGGAAAGATGTGAATAGTGGAATTAGCCAGGAATATGGCAGGAGCAGAGCCAGTGTTTGTTAGATATTTAAGTAGTTGTTGTTTAAACTCAGGATAGTGGGGATAGTTAGTAATGGATTGGGGTAGAGTGTTCCAGAGTCTGGAAATCTTATGGGAATATAGACAGTCTCCGTGATAGTTGTGTGAGAGGGATACCTCTAGTAGTAGTTTATCTGAGGATCTGAGCGTCCTGTTATTCCTAGTGGGTTGAACCAACTTGGAAAGAGCTGGACAATTGGTGGGTTGGTTTATTAATTTGTGGATTATAGTAAGTTGGTTGCTAGAAGATTTGGGAGTTTGAGCCATTGTAATTGGGAGAGGATAGAACAGTGGTGTGTCCTGTGTGGGGCATTTGTAGCGAATTTGGCAATCTTATTATAGCAAGATTCCAGGTTGTTTAGGTCAGATTTTCGCAGGTTGGTGAGAATTTGAGATCCATAGAGGAGGGAGGATATCAGGAGGGAATGGACAGTGGCAAGTCTGGCATTGTTGGTGAGATATGGTCTGACCCTGTATAAGGTGCCCAATTTGATGTATATGTATTTAATTGCAAGGGAAACCTGTTTGGTGAAAGTTAGATTCTTATCTATAGTGACCCCTAATAGTTTTGTGTCAGTAGTGGGTTCGATGATGGCTCCATTAGAGGAGTGAATTGACAGAGGGACTTGGCAAGGTTTGTTTTTTTTATTTTCGAAGACTATTAATTTGGTTTTGAGACTAGTTATGAGACTAGTGAGACTTAATGGGTCTGTAGTTTCCAAGTTCTGTAGATGACACATTTGTCCAGAGGGATGATTGTTGCTGTTCACCATTCATGAGGGACAAAGCCTGTTTAGAGACTACAGTTAAATAGCAGTTCCAGAGGGCCTGATAGGTCATGTTTCATGCCATTTAGGAGACATCCTGGGATATTGTTTGGACCCTTTGGTGCACTGTACTTGGCCTTAGAGAGAGCATTAAGGGTCTGTTCCCTAGTGGTAACAGGGGGAGTTATATTTGGTGGCATTTCCTGAGGGAAGGTTGGTGGGGAGAGGGGGTAAAGTTGGAGCTGAATTTGATGACAGGTAGGTTTGTTATATCATCTGGCTCAGTATATGTGGCTCCATTTACAATGAGCTCTACACACTGTTGTGTATTGCCTTTGAGGTTACGGACATAGCTAAAGAATACCTTGTGGTTGTGCTTGGCCTGGGAGGCCAGATTTACCTCAGATTTGGCTTTGGTAGAATTTATTTGCTCTCTGAGTTGTTTAGTTTGAGATTGTTTTTATGCTGCTGGGTACTGCACCTCCTATTTTTTGCCATGATCTTCTTCCTTGTGTTATACGGCCTACTCCTGTTGTGATTCCACCAGGGTTGCTTGTTTTTTGAGTTAGTTCTGTACTTCTTCATGGTGGGTACAGCCACCTCTATGGAGCTATTAGCATGCTTGTATAGGGTTTCTGTGAACAGTTCTGTGTAGGCAGCAGTATTCTCATGGTTTATGGCAGCAGTATTTTCATGGTTTATGGGGGCATGAATTTTTTCCAGGTTATCACTTAGTAGTAGGAAGTTAGCATTAAAGTAGTTCGTGAATATTCCAGTGTTAGCTGGGGTACCAGGTTTTGTTTGTAATTCAAAGGATACCATTTTATAGTCTGACCTTACCAGAGAGGACATTACACTAGGTGGTGTGCAGCACTCCCCCATATTAGTGAGGACTCGATGAAGTGTGGTTGCAACCCTTGTTGGTGTATTGACAATCTGGTACAGGGAGTTTGTGTTTACAAAATCCAGGAATCTCTTTGCCTGTACATTTGGTGTCTTATATGATGCCAAGTTAATAGTGAGATAACATCGCCTATCCCTTTCTCTTTGCCTATACTGTGATATTGGTTCCTGATGAGGAAGAGAGTCTAGTCTGCAGTCCATATGGCTTCTTGGCTTCTTCCATTCTGTTACCTTTCCCTCTCTAGATATTTACTCTCAGTACCTTGGTTCCTTTTCCAGTTTTCTCCAGTAAATTCCAGCCCCCTCTTGCCTGTTCTCTGTACCCCTAACTACAGTCATCCTTATCTGCAAAATCTCCTTTCTCCATTCTCACATTGGCTTAGTTCTTAGAATACTTTCTGCTACTTTAACATAATATTCTGTGTGTCTGTTATTCTCCTTAAGGATCTGCATCCAAAATCCTACTCTCTCCTTATGCCTTGAATCCCCCTCCCACTTCATCATCATCCCTTTCCAATCTGAATTATAGCTTTCTGCTTGTACTATGTAAATACACCTTAACTGTGTAGCTCTTAAATATCCCTTCAAACCAGGTACTCCTAATCCACTTTGTTCCACTTGAAGGATCAACTTATCCCACTTGACCCTTGCCTTTTTCCCCTCCCAGATAAAATCCTTCAAATTTTTATTAATTGCTGTCCACAACTTATCTGGTTGATAAAAAAAATATGACTGATCTGTATATAAAACTGAAGGGACTAAAATCTTTTTCACTGCTTGTATCTTGGAATCCACTAGGGATACCCATTTCTCAGTTTTTTTATTATATTTTGTTTAGTCTCTTCCCGCATATTCTTAGCTGCCATAACAGAATCCTTTTTAATCCATACTCCTAAATACTTCATTTTATTGTTTCCCCATCAATATGGATATTGCTAAATATTGCTGTATCAATGTGTGTGTTGGCAGATGGTGTACACCTGTAACCTTTGATCTGAAGTTTTTGTCTTCATTTGGTCTTCAACCTGTGGGTTTCTGGATCCGACACGGATCTGATGGCCACATACTCACTATCTTGATCTGAGCTCCAAGCTCCTCCCCTACCCATAATGTCCCTGTCTCCTTCCTCCCTTCAGATCTCGTTTGCGCTCTTCAGCTTGCATCACGATCTGTGTTCTGAGCTCTGTTTTTGGGTAAGTGTTGCTTCTTTAATCCTTTTTGTTTAATTTTCTCTCCTAACTCCCAACAAGAGGCCCAGGGAAGGAAATAAGCCTAAGCATAAGGATAGGCCCAAGAAGCGATTCCCGGATCGCTCAGGTCTGGCAGGTCCACCTCCCAAGGTTAGGTCGGCTCCGAGGTCAGAGTCCCCCTGGCTCCGTTCCCCTTGGTTCTCCCCAGAGCCGAAGGAGCTTTGGACCCGGTTGCCAGTGCAGACTTCCCCTCAGCACCACTCCAAGCTGATGTCGGTGGTCTCATCTCGTTCCACCTGCAGTCTCTGAGAAGCGGAGTTGAACAGGATGATGTGGAAGTTTATCCACCCCCCAGATCCAGTTGGGAGTTTGCCTGCCCCTTCTCCCTCCAGAGCAGGGGGTATGCAATGTGTTTTCATCCCTATTTCTCCTTCTCCAATCCAGCCCTCAGTTTCGGAGTCCTTGGATCTGATGACACCTGGCGTCGAGAGGTCAGCTGCTATGGTACCTTTTACCTCAATGCTGGCTATGCCCTTGAGCAGGTGGGATTCGACGTGCTTGGATCTGTCCAGCTCTCGGAGCCGAGCCTTGGAGCCAGATCTGAGGGGATGGTGTCCGCTCCAAGCCTTACGGGGCAGAGCCTTCCCCTAGGTATCTCAGCCCCCATAGGCTTGGCTTCGACTCCCCTGTGTGGTGAGAGGGATATGGCTCTAACTATTGTCCCTTGTCAGGAGGGTCTGCTCCCCTTTATTTTTGACATGGTGGAGAGGGTCCTCACCAATCCCACCGAGATCCTTGCCTATCTCGTTTTCTGAGTCAGTTCTGGCTCCCTCTGTTTCTGGTGCGGGTCCGACCATTCTGTCATCTCGGGGACAGCCTGCCTCCTCTGTGCCCCAGGGCACACCCTCTTGGGAGCAGCAAGCCATTGAGTCCTCCCCAGAATCCCCCACTGAGGAGTCTCCTCACAAACACACATGAAAAAGGAGGCACTTGGACTCCCCACCAGAGTCACACACTGAGGACATCGATTTGGAGGAAGGGGAAGGTTCACCCCCTGAGGATGTCTTCTTCAGAGACATCATGGAAACCCAGCGCCAGCATGTGGGGTGGTCTGTCCAAAAACCTAACTCAGAAGAATTGGTGTTCCTGGAGGCTTTTGGGCAGGACCCTCTACTTCCTGGGTATCCCCTCCCGTGGATCCCTTGGTGGATCTGATTACATCTCGAGTATGAAAGGAACTGGACATGGTGGAGCCCATTCCCAAACAGCCTGACAAAGTTTTGAGCCCCCCTTTGGATAGGACCTATTGGCATAAAGGATCCCTGGTTGATGCCATGGTGGTGGCAGCTGCTACTAAGAAGGAACTCACTCAGGAGAGCTCTACGGTCCACCCTCCAGACTGATAGTACAGAACAATGTATCATTATGGGAAGCAGGTGTACGCTTCAGTGACTTTTTCTGTCCTGGCATTGAACTAGTTGGCACATGTGATTAGACTGCAGTGAGACCTGGTCAAGGAGGTTGCTGAGTCTATCCCGAGGTCCAGGTCGGTGGAGGACAAAGTTTTCTCCTCCCAAATGGCCACCTTGCCATCTGCTGCCAACACCTTTCTGCATCTCCCCTCCAATGCAATGGAAAGCGCTGCTAGAGCTGCCGGTACTGGAGTTGCCATCAGGTATCACTCCTGGCTCCAGTTGTGTTCCTTTTCGGAACCCTTTAAGGCATCTTTTACAAATGCCCCTTATGACTGTTCTTCCCTTTTTGCAAAGAATATATGTGACACCCTAGTTCAGAGTGAGAAGGATGGGAAGACTGTCTGCCATCGGGATCCGCTTTTCGACCCCTCAACGATCCTTCTGTAGGAATCCGTGAGGGACCAAGATGATGTGGTTCCGCAAATCTCAAAGGTTCCCACAGGACACTCAGGACTCACCTTCCCCTAGAAGCAGAGAGGGATTTGATAGATGCCGCCGTAGAGGCAAAAGGGTTCCAAGAAGTCGAGGGTCTCAAGAATCTATCTCAGACAGACCCACGCAGCAGCCCTGAAGGGTTACCTGACTGCTCGTCTCTGGAGGTAGTCAGGGATCGCCTTTCACTTCACCTAACAGCTTGGGAGTCCATTACGGAAGATCGTTGGGTGTTGCAAATTATATCCAGAGGTTATTCAATCCCCCTTTCTAAAGTCATCTCTACCACCCAGATGTTCCCCCATGCACAGGGAGGATGCAGCAGTAGAAATTACAAAGCTGCTAGAAAAACGAGTCATGCAGCATGTCCCCCCATACCAGTCCAGATTAGGCATTTATTCCAGGTTCTTTTTAGTGCCAAAGATGATGGGGGACCCAAGACCAGTTATGGATCTATCCATCTTGAACCTGTCAGTAGCAAAAACTAAATTTTGGATGTCACCCTTCAGTCTATCCTGCCCTTCTTGCAGGAAACAAACTATTGGATGTGCTCGATCGACCTCCAAGATGCGTACTACCACATCAAAATGGACAGGCGCTCTCAGAGGTTCCTCCACTTCCAGCTGAGAGCCGATCATTACCAGTTTTGAGTGCTCCCCTGGTCTCACCACAGCCCCCATAGTGTTCACCAAGGTGATGGCAGTAGTAGCGGCTCACCTGAGACTCCAGGGCATACAGGTCTTTCCTTACCTAGACGATTGTCTCATTGCTGCCCCTTCCAGACATCAGTGCTGTCAAGTGAGAGATTACTTTCTTTCCCTAGCCCAGCGGTTGGGCATCACCATCCGTCTCAGCAAGTCATCACTGGCCCCGGTTCAGGTATTAGATTTCATAGGGGCTCAGCTGAACACAATTCAAACCAAGGTCTTTCTTGCCTCTGAGAGGATACATTCACTGAAACTTCAGGTCCTGGGCATTCTTCAAGCCCAGCCACTGATGGCAAAAATAATGTTTGGGGTCCATGGCAGCCACAATCAGTCTCTTACCCCTGGTGCGTTTTCACATGCAGGTTCTTCAGTGGACTCCTGTGGTCCAATGGTCCATGTTAGAACTCCCGGTGTCTCACTCTGTTCGAGTCTCTCGGGTGGGCAGGGACTCTCTGTGGTGGTTACATTCCCCGACTTTGTATTCAGAGTGGCCCCTTTCTTCTCCCTCGACCTCTGTGACTACGGATGCCACCCTGCTAGAGTGGGGTATTGCACAGGAAGGACGGTCCAAGGCACGTGGTCCCCCTGTGAGACCAGATAACATATCAGCATCCTGGAGATGAGGGCGGTGCTTCTAGTATTACAGGCCATCCATGCCCATCTTCCCTCAGGAACAGTTGCTATCCAGACAGACAATATGTCTGTGGTCTGGTACATCATCGGTCTGGTACATCATCAAGAAGGGGAGAACCAAGTCTTATCCCTTATGTCACAAAGCCATGAGAGTGTGGGAGTGGGCGATCTCCACCAGCCATTTTCTGGTGGCAATGCACATTCTGGGGAGGTCCAACATTCTAGCGGACGGGCTCAGCAGGTCTATTGTGGGCCCTACTAGTTGTCTCTGAATCCTTCAGTAGCGAAACAGATCTTTCTCAAGTGGGATCAGCCTTGCTGCGATCTGTTCGCCTCTCCTTTCAATGCGAAATGCAGCAAATTTTTTTTTGCTCTGAATGCCCCTCCGGGCGAAGCCCTGCCAGAGACTGTCTTGTTCATACTTTGCCCCCTGGTCTTCTGTATGCTTATCCTCCTCTTTCTTTAATACAAAAATTCCTTCAGAAAGCTCGCAGACTGGGGAGCCTTGTAATCCTCATTGCCCCATTCTGGCCTCGCCAAGTCTGGTTTCCCTCTCTGTGGTCTCATCTGGTGGCTCCGCCATGGTTGCTGGATCCAGTTCTGGATCTCATTTCTCACCCTTCAGGGATTCCCCATCCAGACCTGGGCAGTCTGAAGCTCACCGCTTGGCTGCTCCAGTTCCCCTGATTGTCAGGACTCCCAGCTTATCTTTACCTGTAAAAAAGATCCTGGTGGTGGCTCATAAAATCTTCCACCAGAAAGGTAACTCCAGTAAATGAAGACATTTTTCGATCTGGGCTTCAGTATGTCCCCTAGACCCTTTCACTGATCCAGTCTCATTGGTTTTGGAATTTTTGGCAGGGACTTTTCAACAAGGTGCTAGTTTTTCTACAGTCAAAGTTCAACTTGCAGCGAATTCTAATTTTCATGTAGGGCACAATATGGCTTCCTTAGCATCGTCAAAGCTTTGTAAAGCCTTCCTAAAAGTCAACTTTCTTCTTCGGCTACCGATGAAGGACCCCACGCTGCCATGAGATCTTACCTTAGTTTTACAGGCATTGGTTTCACCTCCCTTTGAACCCGCAGCCTCTGTGGATATGCAGTTTATTTTCTTGGAAGACCACCTTTTTTGGTGGCTATTACTTCTGCCAGAAGGGTTTCGGAACTCCAAGCATTGTCAGTCAAACCACCTTGTATGATTTTTTTTTTTTTTATAAGGACAGGGTATCCTTGTGTACTAACCCTTCCTTTCTCCCTAAGGTAGCTTCAGAGGGCAGTATTAATCAGGTAATTAATCTTCCCGTCTTTTTCACGAATTTTCAAAATAGAGGAGAATACAAATTGCACTTATTGGACGTGCACAGACAGTTGCGTTTTTATTTGCACAGGACTAAAGCATTCCGTAAGTCTGATCAGCTTTTCATATCTTGCTCTAAACCCTTCTTGGGGAAACCAGTATCTAAGTTCACCATTGCCCGTTGGATTTCCCAGTATATTTTTGTGTCGTATTCTGCAAAGGGAGTGACTCCACCAGGTCAAGTGAAGGCACATCCCACAAGGTGTGTGGCTACTTCAGCTGCCTTCTGGTCTAGAGTTGCATTAGACTTTACTTGTTCTCCGACCACCTGGGCTTCATCTCACATTATCTCGCACTACAGATTGGACATCATATCTCGGAACAGGGCGTCCTTTGGCTCCGCTGTGCTTTAGAGTATCCTTCCATGAGGGCCCACAGGTTGAAGACCAAATGAAGACAACTTCAGATAAAGAAGTTATGTACTCACCATAATGTTCCATCTGAGTTGTTGTCCTTCATTTGTCATTAACCGTCCCTCTCTCCTTCCCTCTGCCTGACATAGACTGTGTGATGGTATGATGAGTAGAGGATGTGGTCATCACCAGGATGACTATTACTATTTCCTTCTTGTTTATGGATATTTGGCATGGCATAACTTTTTGGGTTGGGTGCAGTGCTAGGTGGGGTAGCAAACTCGATCTGAAGGGAGGAAGAAGATAGGGGCATTATGGGTAGGGGAGGAGCTTGGAGGTTGAAGACAAATGAAGGGCAACTCAGATGGAATGTTATGATGAGTGCATAACTTCTTTTTTATCTTCATTAATTTTGTATCTCAAAAAGACTTTCTCATGATGTCCACAACACTGAGATGTCCTTTTTCTAATTTTGTCTGAGAAAATAATATCTGCAAATAAAGCTAGCTTTTCCTGATTACCATAGCAATTATATTCTTGCATTTGAGTCCTTTATTTTCTTTCCCAGTAGCTCTAAATATAAAGCAAATAACGAAGGAGAAAGAGGACACCCCCACCTGGTTCCTCTGTTTAGACACTATTTGTCAGAAAGGACCCCCCCTTTTAATTATTGCTCTGATTCCATCTGTCTTCCTAATTAACCTTAATATTGTATCAGAGAATGCAGATGCTTCAACTGCCCTACTCTTAAAATACCAGCTTAGTCTGTTGAATGCTTTCTCTGCATGAAGACCCACCAACAACAGTGGTATTTTCTTACACTGTGCTTCCCTCTGGATCATCTTTGTTCTGTTAATGTTGCGAAATGTTTGGCTCAACTCCACAAATCCACATAAGTCAATATCTATCAATTTTTGTAACACCTTTGCTATTCTTTTAGCTATTTTAGATATACACACTTTATAGTCATGGTTTAAAATTGAAATGTGCGTATGTAAAACTGGGTCTGAAGGGTCTTTGCCATCTTTAGATTTTACAGCCACCACAACTTTCTTCCAGGATGCTACCCCTACTTTTAAAATGGTGCTAAAACATTCCAGATCTTCATCACTTTCTTCCCTCCTAGGTTTCATATTCTCACAGGACCACCGTCTATTCCTGGAGACTGTCCTGCAGATTGATTGTATGTCACCATTTTTATCTCATCTCCTCCTGTATTAACTGTTGTTTAGCCTCATCTACCTCTAACCTTGGCATATTTAAATATTTTATAAATATTTCCATTGGTGCTCTTTCTTGATTGCCACATTTCTCTGCCTTATACAGATTTTCGTAAAATTTCTGAAATGTCTGTAGGATCTCTCATTATATTTTTTGTTATAGGCTCCCTAAGTTTGGCTGCAACCCTTTCCACTTTCTTTTGCCTAAGTTGTTGTGCTAAAAGTTTTTGTGCTCTGGAGTTATTAAAAAACAGCTGCTTAACAGCAGTCTTTTTAAACTCATGCATATTATTCAGATACTGTCTTATTTTCTGTTTAGCACTCTGCAATTGCGCCTCTTCTTATCCTGTGAGATTCCCCTCATTCTGCAATACTTCAACCTTTGTCAGCCCCTCTAAATAATTTATGTTGCTTCTTAACCATATCTCTTTTTCTTTTATTTCTGCCCTGTTCTTAAACTCCATTTTATCACACTCAGTAGCAGTAACTTCTGAAAATGTTTTGTCTTCACTAATGACTCTCGAATAATTTCCACTACCCATTCCTTAAATTACTCTGTTTTTAACAGGTAGGAGAGGGAGCACCACTGTCTCATTTTTACTTCACCTTGCATTTCTATGTTCATTATTAGTGCATGGTCTGAAATAGTTTTTTGGATGTGTGTGGAAGCTTTCAATTAAATGCCCATGTTCCTGTGAAATATAATTTCTGACTAATCTAGCCTTGTTATTATACAATGGAACAGAATACAAAGGATTAGTCTAGAAAAAAATCACTTTAGCTAGCAGGTTAAGGAGACTCTCTCTGATATCCTCCCCTGTGGGAGGAATAAAAATGTCTTGCTTGAAGTTCAAGTAGTTTATTTAGTTAAGCAGGGAGATGGGCAAGTGGTCTGGTACCCAAGATACATCCTCTTTCCAAGAGCAATCCTCCATTTACCTCACTGAGTAAACTACTTGAACCTTCAACAAGGCATCCATTCCATTATCAGAGAGTTCTCCTTCCAGGGAACCAAAAATATCCTGCAGTAAAAACCCCTTCCCACTTGGTTGGGTGGAACAGACTGAATGGTGCCTTGATCCAAAAGGGACAACAAAACCTCTGTGAAATGAGAAAGCTGGTCTGGAGGAGGTTGTGGGATTCGGAGTTAATGGCTAGAATTTACATGTATAATGTCTTTTATTGCTCTGGCTTCCTGACCAGCTGCAAGATCAAAAGGGCTATTACACTCTGAGTTTCTGTTGGCCTGGGAAACAGAGAATAATGATGTAATCTGAAATGAGTCAGTGGTAGTGTGTTATCAATTTAAGGACAGAGAGAGAGAAAATCAGGGCATTTTGCATTTGTTTTCAGAACTGACAACATCACCAGCACTGCCTGGCTCTATGTGTAATTTTATTTTAGAACTGTGTTTTCTTTTAGATATAGATAGGAAATAGGAAGTCTAGTCTAGCTGTTTTTTCTATACTGATGTCTGAACTTAGCTGTTTTTCTATATTGATGTCTGAACTTTTCTACTGTATTATTTGAAGGATTTCTCTGTGATCGCTGAACTCTTGACTAGCACTGTGTAGTTAAGAAGTATTGTCTTGTGTTCTTTTTATTTATTATTAAATATTTTAAAACCTTTCAACTGTGGCTGTTTTATGTAGAGATAATTTGTCCAAGCCACTCCAATAAGCCTTAAAAAGTTCTGGTCACACTTACTATTTGGGCAGAGAGAGTGCTAGCTAGGAGAACTTGGCTTGGGACCCTGGCTAAGGAAACCCACCCTATAGCTGTGCCAGTGGGGAGTCTTACTGGGGATCTGGAGAGAAAGGGAGAAACTAGCCCCAGACTGACTGTAATCTCTTTGTGCTCTTAAGGGAAATTGTACTTTACTGTGTGTACTTGTTACCCTTCCCAATGTGGACACCCCTCACAGGTATTAGTGGTGAGGATTGAGGCTCCTTGATTGCTGGGCCAGTACACAGGCATCACATATTAATTGTTTGGCAGTGGTGGGATATTCACACCACATATTAATTGGTTGGCACATACTAATTGGCTTGTAGTGGTGCGGATAGTGAATTCCTGTAGCCTGTGTACAATGATCACTGAAGGTGTTTTTGTACTCTAAATCAGCCACGCAGTGAATATTCAGAGTTCAGCTCACAATTGTTTTATTTCTTTTGTGAGCTTAGTCAGGGAGAGCAGGCAAGCATGTCACTGAGGAGTATGGAAAGCTGACAAGGAGCCAATTGGCTGAGATGTGCCAGGCTAAAGGACTGGTGCAGGGAAACCTGACTAAGGCAGACATGATTGCAGCTTTGGTCACAGCTGCATCAGAAAACAGCAACCAGGAGGATGATCAGACTGGCCGTGGAGATGTACAACACTCAGGGAATGTAAGCTCAACCTTTGTGCAGAGGACTTAAAAATCCATCTGGAGCTAAAGAGACTTGAGCTGGAGGCCAGGCATTTGGAAGTGGAAGTTGTGGAAAAGGAGCGGCAGAGGCAGCACGACAAGGAGATGCTGACTCTTCACCAGAGTCATGGAGGTAATGGGGAAGGGAGTAACTGGGCCTCAGAAGCACAAAAGGTCAGTAAATTTCTTCTGCAGTTTACAGAGAGGGGATAATTTTGATAGTTTCATCCATATGTTTGACAGGGTATGTAAACAGTATGATGTTGACCAAAGCCTCTGGGTACGGTTCCTTACCCCCTTACTCCATGGTAAAGCTGCAACTATTTTGTCCAAAATGTCTGACTGTTTTGATTATACTGCTGTTAAGAATTGCTTGTTAGAATTTTTTAAGCTAACACCTGAAACTTATAGGAAAACGTTTTGTGAGCATGGCCGCAAGGCAGTTGAAAGTGTGTGTGGCTATGTTGATGAACTGAGCACTTATTTTCATAGGTGTGTGAGTGGATGTCAGGTCACCACTTTTGAAGGGCTGGCAGACCTTTTGGTGAGGGAACAACCCTTAGCACTTTGCCTGAGGACTTGAGGATCTGGTTAGCTGATAGACAATGTGTTACTTCAGAGGAGTTGGGGAAGAAGGGAGACCTATACCTAGCAAGCAGGGCATCCCTGCACAGGGAAAGGATCACCAGTACTGCTCATGGGTCTAAAGGAACCCATGGTGGGCAGCCCAGACTGCCCCAACAGAATCTGCCAGTAGCAGGGGAAGCCACTAGTCCAGGTACACGTCCAGGACCTAGGGTTAAATGTTTTGAATGCAACTAGTGGGGCCACGTGGCATACAGATGTCCATGGAGACGAGGTGGGGAACAAAAGGTGAGAGAGCCAGTAAGTGGGAAAGACAAAATGCCAATAGTAGGTTGTCTTGAGACAACAGGGGTACAGAACTACCATCCTGCAGATGTCCTGATAGGGAAGGATTTTGAGGCAGTGCTATGATGTCCTTCATGGATGCATCTGCAGTCATAACAAGTGGGTTGTCCTGTCGTCAGGCAGCCCTTCAGTCGGCCGGATTCCAAAGTCCGGGTCCGCCGCTGATGTCGCACTCCACCCGACGTCATCTCTGTTGGTCTTCGGGTATAAAGGCATCAGCCGACGCCATTTTCCTCAGTCTTTCTTGCCGCGTGGCACCCGAAGCAGAAGCTGTTCGCAAGTGCCGGTCGGTCGGATCCAGAGATTACTTCTACCGAATACTACTCAAGACTTCTAAAGCTAAGTACCCGTTGGGGACTCTTTCTTGCCTCAGCCGATGTCAGAAAAAGTTAACAATTGTTTAAACTGTGGGAAACAAATACCTCATAAAGATTTCCACTCTTACTGTCTGCCTTGTTTAGGCCCAGCCCACGTAGCAGCCTGTTCGCCTGTGCTTCCTTCAACCGACGAACGCTTAGGCCGGTCGGAGTTCGCAGAACAGTTTTTCGGTTCTGATTTTGCGTACATTATGCCGCCGGATCCTCCGACTACCCAATCTGGCAAAACGCAAAGATAAAGACCGACACTCATGTCCGGTTTCGCCGAAACCTTGGTCAAGCAAACCCGCGAGTGTCTCGGTTTCGCGAAACCGAGAAAACTGAACAAAGTACAGCTGAACCTATTCCTACAACTGAGGCCCCTGCTACAACTCTTGAAACGACTTCAGAAATTTTACCCACTACGGTGGTTGACTTGTCAGACACCATCCCTTGGATGTTTCTACCCCAGCACGTGGTGCTGCTAGGCCTCCAGCAGCCATGTCCATTAAGGCCTTCGCCAGGGCTAAAGCTGCCAAGACTACTAAAACAGTGCCTGTTAAACCACCCCATCCAGGCCCTCTTCTAGTTCTCAAATGCTTACCTTGGCAGAAGATTTAATTTCTTTAATTAGAGAATCTCAATCTCACCCAGACAGGGCCTCTCAGCCCCAGAGAAGAGACCTAGGGCAGAGCCCCCGAGCCAGTGTCCTCTGATGATTCTGCTGATGAATCAGACATAACTGACCAGCCAGAGGCTCGCTTCTCCAATTTTGAAGATTCTGATGCTGAAGAATCCATCCCAGCTGCTTCCCCACCAGAAGAATTTTCCTTTGGGGAAACTTTGCATGCCATGCGAGAACAGTTCCAATGGCAGCAACAGGATTTTTCAGACTCCAGAAAAGACTTAGGACCTTTCTGCACCTCCCTCAGCACAGGCCCTTGGCTATACCCCTGTTCTCTCTGTGGTGGATGATGCTTTCAATGATGTTTGCTCCGCTCCAGATTCTTTACCCCCAGCCCCTACCAAACCAGACAGATTTTACAGGGTGCCAGATACTCATCACCACCTTTACAAGGCTCCACTTGCAGACCCAGAAACTATATCCCAGGGCCCCAAGGCAGTAGCCGACCATAGCTAAAACCCTATTCCTTCTGAAAGGGAAGCAAGGTCATTAGACAGATGGGGTAAAAGGTCTACACTTCAGCTACTCTCTCAGCTAGAGCTTTAAACTGTCAGTTTCACATGATACAATACCAAGAGTTTATGCTGGATCAGTTAACTAAAAACTAACCACTGATGAATCTCTTGATAAGAAATATGTATTAGATATGGTAAATAACATACAACAGGTTAGCAACCATTCCTTAAAATGTGGCTATGATGCACTGGAGGCTTCATTTAGATCAGCCATGACAGGCACAGTGATAAGAAGGCATGCATGGCTAAAGGAACAAGCTTTACCGGATCATGTTAAAGCTAAGTTGCTAGATGCTCCTATGGACAAGACAAGTTTGTTTGGTACATCTGCCCAGCAGGTTATGAAGAAAATGGAAGAAAAGGCAAAATCTGTTCAAACTGTTAAAGATTTCTTGCAGGTTCAACCCCAAGGTTTAGCAGGAACTGGCCTGCCAAAATTGGTCCTTTCCTGACTCCACAAAATTTCAAAGGGGCAGGAATAGACGTTCCAGAGGCAGAAACCAATCCAGAGGAGGTGCCTACAGAGGAAGACAGTGGCAAGGTAACAACAGAGGCACAGACACGGCCACTGCCACTACATCAACACAACCACAGTGACTTAACCCTAAACCCGCCTACCAGGGAACAAATAGCAGCTCCTCTAGGCGGAAAGTTAACCTTATTTTCAAAGAACTGGCACTACATAACAAAGGACAAGTGGATTTTACAAACCATAGATCAAGGTTACGGTTTCACTTCCACACTATTCCAGTCAAAAGAGGAATGCCAAATCTACCTCCAAATCAAAAACAGAGGCTCTACAGATAATGGAGTTAGCAAACATGAGAGCTGTGGAAAGAGTGCCAGCAGCAGAGCAAGGAAAGGGTTCTACTCCAGACTATTCCTAGTTCCAAGAAAGGAAAAAAGTTGGAGACCAATTCTCGACCTGTCCACCTTACATACATACATCATTGTCCCAAAATTCAAAATGCTGACCCTACAGCAACTTCTTCCCATGCTGGGCAAGGAGTCTTGGCTGGTAACTCTAGATCTCAAGGAGGCATACCTGCACGTCCCCATTCGACCAATCTGCAGAAGATACCTCAGATTTCTTGCAGGATCAGAGCACTATCAATTCTCAGCATTGCCATTGGCTTATCTACTGCGCCCAGAGTATTCACAAAATGCCTGGCATCAGTAATCGCCCATTGCAGACTTCAGGGAATTCAAATTTACCCATACCTGGACGACTGCCTGCTACAAGGGGACAACAAAAGCAAGCTGACAACAGATTTACAAAGGGTCATTTACTTGCTACAAGCACTGGGATACACAGTCAATTTACAAAAGTCAAGGCTAATACCATCCCAAACAAGGACTTTCTGGGCTGAATTGGACACAGTAAAACAAATGGCATTCCTGACTACAGAAAAACAAAAAGAACTCCTCTATACTTCTTGGCACTAACAAAACTGAACAAGTTAACAGCAAGAAAAGTACTGCAGGCCTTGGGCTTCATGGCATCATGCATAATCTTGGTTCCATTTGCCAGACTACATATGAGAAAACTACAGTGGTACCTAAAGAATTTATGGTCCCAACACAGACACAGTCTAGAAACAGAAATCCCACTAATTCCATGCTTAAAACAGGAGTTCCTATGGTGGGCTCAGGCATGCCAGTCAAACCCAGGCCTACCCTTTCGCAGATGTCAAGCAAGCCAGACCATCACAACAGACGCTTCAGACCTAGGATGGGGGCACACATGCTGGACAAATGCGTGCAAGGATTGTGGACACAGGATCAACTTCAACTGCACATCAACCTAAAAGAAATGCTGGCAGTAAAACTGGCAATCCAAAAGTTCAAACCATTTCTCAAAGAGGGCCAGTTGATGATAAGGACAGACAACACCACAGTCATGTGGTACATCAACAAACAGGGGGGCACTCATTCATACCCCTATGCAGAATGACCTTGGAGCTGTGGACCCTGGCACTCAGCTACAACATCCAGTTACAGGCAATATTTGTACCAGGGAAAGACAATACCCTAGCAGACATATTAAGCAGAACCACTGGATGCCCACGAATGGAAGCTTCATCCGACATCTTCAAGACCATCTCAAAGAAATGGGGAATGCCACAGATAGACCTATTCGCATCACCTCTCAATCACCAGCTCAAAAATTCTGCACAAGGACATTCCACCCATTAGCATGGAAAGTGGATTCGCTCTCTTCAACTGGAAAGGCCTAACAGCATATGCATTCCGCCTCTTCCTTTGATACACAAGGTACTACTAAAAATCAAGGAAGAACGTCCAAGGATAATCCTGATAGCTCCAAACTGGCCAAGACAACACTGGTACCCACTACTGAGGAGCATGTCTCGAACAATATGTGGACAATTCCCCTGATGCCTTTGATGTTAACGCAGAACAACTACAGCATCATACATCCAAACCTAAAATCTTACAACTGACTGCATGGAACATCACATAACAGCAGCTATTCCAGAACTTTCCCAAAGAGTTAAAGACATTATTCTGAAGCACGCAGACCTTCAACAAGAAGGAACTATGCTGGAAAATGGAAAAGGTTTGTCATCTGAGTACGGAAAGAGGAAAAGATGTGTCAAACATAGATATGCCTAACATTCTGGAGTATCTGGCGAACTTCTTCATTCAGGCCTGTCCTACTCCTCCATCATGATACATGCATCACCTATTTCAGCCGAATACAGCTCTGATACCCCTTGTTTTTCGCACCCTTTGCTCAGACAATTCCTCAGAGGAATCAAGAATGTAAAACCTCCAAGGAAACCACCATTACCAGCTTGGGATTTAAACTTTGTGCTAGAAAAGTTGACACTAGCACCCTTTGAACCAGCAGCAGCAGCAGACCTACAACACCTATCATGGAAAACTGCTTTCCTACTGGCAATTACTTCAGCAAGGAGGGTTTCAGAACTACAGGCCTTAATGGCAGTGCAACCCTTCCTAATCTTCCACCAAGATAGAGTGTCCATGAGGACTAATCCTACATTTATGCCTAAGGTGGTATCCAGAGTGTCTTTAAACCAGGCAATCCACCTACCTACCTTCTTTCCCAACCCACAAAACAGAGGGAAAGAATACTGCATACCTTGGATGTACATAGACAGCTACGCTACTACTTGGACAGAACAAAAATAGCAGAAAGACTGACCAACTTTTGTAGCCTATGCAACAGGAAGGGAAGGAAAAGCTATTTCCAAACAGACAATCTCCAAATGGATAGGAAATTGCATACGATTCTGTTACTCCTTCCATGGAAAACCAATTCCACAGAACATAAGACCTCATTCTACAAGAGCAACAGCCACTACCACAGCCTTCTTACGAGGAGTGGCAACCAAAGACATTATTGAGGCGGCTACTTGGACCTCCGTGCATACATTTGCCAAGCATTATAATTTGCCTCTATATTCCAGATCCCGAGCAGGGTTTGCCACTGCTGTACTGCAAGGGATCCTAAACACACCATAATCTACTTTTATCCTCCTCCCTAGTTGGCTATGGTATTCTACCCACTTGTTATGACTGCAGATGCATCCATGAAGGACATAGTACAGTTTTGTACCTACCATAAATGTAGATGTCCGAACTGGATAGCATCTGCAGTCAGGATTACCCTCCCACCATCCCTCTGTGGTACTCCTAGGGTGTTTACCCTTCTAATAGCTAGCTGTTGGGGAGTCTTTATGGTGTATTTGTTTTTGTATATGTACATACATGCTTATTGTTGTGTTTACCTCTATCTATTTGGAAACATTGGCATCTATCCAAATTTTAGCCTGCAAGAGGGCTACTGGCATCTGGGGCAAGAAACACTGAGGAAAATGGCATCGGCTGATGCCTTTATACCCGAAGACCAACAGAGATGACGTCGGGTGGAGTGCGACATCAGCGGCCGGACCCGGACTTTGGAATCCGGCCGACTGAAGGGCTGCCTGACGACAGGACAACCCACTTGTTATGACTGCAGATGCTATCCAGTTCGGACATCTACATTTATGGTAGGTATAGAACTGTACTTTATAATGCAGTTACACGCAGTCAGGCTTCGAATCAAGCATGTGGGTCTCCCCCAGGCAGACTGCATATTTGCAGACAGAACTGGTGAGGTGGTTACTTCAGGGAGGAAGCTATGCTGTTGCAGTGAGACTGAGGGTGAGCCACAGCTGCTTGTGGATACTGATGTTCCCTTGGACAGAGTGACTGCAAAGGTAGAGATGAGTAATAGTGCCCAGGCTGACAGTGAGGCACCGCTGTCAGAGGATGCCAGACCTCCTGTGCAAGGGGAGCTGGGAAGGCTTACAAAGAGAGAGTTGAGACATTGCAAGGCCTGAGGCAAGTAGCTAGTGAGGCACCTGATTCTCAAGGGAAGGGGGAATTTGTATACTGGGACAAAGGGTTAATGTATAGAGTGGACCCCTGAGGGAGGGCTAGAAGGTGAGAGGGTACAGCAGTTGGTAGTGCCTAGAGCCTACTGTCTGGTGCTTCTAGCCATAGCCCATGATATTCCCTTTGCAAGTCATATGGGCATAAAATGTACAAAGCGACGTATTATGCAGAACTTCTTTTGGCCTGGAATTTCCAAAGATGTAACAGGGTACTACAGGACCTGTCAGCAGTGCCAAAAGGTAGGTAACCCAGGAGACAAGGTGAGAGCTCCTTTGATGCCTTTGCCTGTGATTGAGGAGCCATTTCAGAGAGTAGCTATGGATATTGTGGGGTCTCTGAGTACCCAAAGTTCCACAGGGAAAAAGTATATCCTAGTGGTAGTAGATTATGCTACAAGATACCCTAAGACAGTGGCTTTGCCCTCCATTGAGGCGGAAAAGGTGGCAAATGCTTTGTTAGAGATTTTCAGCAGGGTAGGTTTCCCAAAAGAAATACTGACTGACAGAGGTGCCAATTTCATGTCAGACCTGATGGCTTGTCTGTGGGAAGTACTGTGGGGTGAAGCACCTGAAGACCACCCCCTACCATCCCCAGACTAATGGTCTGGTTGAGATGTTAAAACTCTACAATCAAGTCCATGCTATGAGCATTTGCAGAACAGTTTAAGAGGGAGTGGGATAAATATCTGCCCCATCTGTTATTTGCTTACAGAGAGGTTCCCCAGGAATCCACAGGTTTTTCACCCTTTGAGCTGCTGTATGGGCATAGAGTGAGGGGACCTCTAGATTTAATTTGTGATAACTGGGAAGGTGAGTGTGAATCTCACAAAGAGTCTGTTGTGGCATATGTCCTAAACCTCAGGACAAGGCTCAGGGAACTCATGGGTTTGGCGCAGGAGAACCTGGCAGAAGCCCAACAACAGAAAAAGGTATGGTATGACAGGAATGACCGAGCTAGAGAGCATGCTGTAGGGCAGCAGGTAATCGTTCTCATTCCTGTTAGACACAACAAGCTGCAAGCAACTTGGGAGGGACCATACAAGGTGGTAAGAAAGGTAATGTTAACTACATGGTGGAACTGCTAGCCAGGAGGCAGGAGCACAAGTTGTACCATGTCAACATGATGAAATCTTACCATGATAGGGAGACCCTTGTGCTGAGTATTTACAGTGGCTTGCAGGAGGAGTCTGAGGGAGATCTGGTGACTGATGATCTCAGTGAGGCTCAGACTGACACCTCAGTGGAAGGGGTAGCAGTGTCCCAGCAGCTGTCTCCTACCCAGGTTCGAGAAATCCGAGCAGTGTTACAGGAGTTTGAGGACATGTTCCCTGGAAAACCAGGGTTCACCCACCTGGTGCAGCACCAGGTAGATGCAGGACCCCAAAGGCATATTAGGCAGGCCCCTTATAGGGTGCTTGAGAGAGTCAAACAGACTCTGAGGGAGGAGATACAGGAAATGTTGGAAATGGGGGTAATTCAAGAGTCCAGCAGTCCCTGGGCCTCCCCAGTGGTGCTGGTGCCAAAGGAGGATGGCAGCACCAGGTTCTGTGTGGACAACAGGAAATTAAATAGTCACGCAGTTAGATGCTGAGGCCTTAGAGCAGCTTGGTGGGGCTAAGTATCTTACAACCATTGATCTTACCAAAGGTTACTGGCAGGTGCCCTTGACTTCCAGTGCTAGAGAGAAGTCGGCCTTTGTTACTCCTTTTGGCTTGTATGAGCTCACAAAGATGCCCTTTAGGATGTAAAATGCCCCTGCAACTTTCCAGAGGCTGGTAGATCATACCCTAGAAGGAGGATTTGCCGTTGTTTACCTAGATGATATTGCCATCTACAGCCATTCCTGGCAAGAGTACCTTCAACATTTCAGGAAGGTGCTGGGCAGACTACAGAGGGCAGGGTTGACCATTAAGCCCAGAAAATGTCAGGTGGGTATGGCAGAGGTCTCCTACCTGGGACATAGAGTGGGGAGTGTAAGATCAGGCCTGAACCTGCCAAAGTGGAAGCCATTCAGGCATGGCCTGCACCTGTTACCAAAAAGCAGGTGAGGGCATTCGGGCATTCTTAGGGACAGCAAGGTACTACAGAAAGTTCATCCACAGTTATAGTACCATAGCTGCTCCCCTCACAGACCTAACAAGGAAGAACAGGCCAGATAAGGTAGGGTGGACTACAGCATGTGTGCAGGCATTCCAGAAGCTTAAAGAAGCTTTGGGAGGACCCCCTGTGTTAGCCAGTTCAGGTTACAGCAAAGAATTTGTTGTGCAGGTGGATGCTTCGAACCATGGGGTGAGGGCTGTACTTAACCAGATTTCTTCAGAGGGAGAAGAGCACCCAGTGGTTTATCTCAGTCATAGGCTCCAACCCAAGGAGGAATGCTATGCAGCTGTAGAAAAGCAATGTCTAGCCATAGTGTGGGTACTGCGGAAACTTCAGCCTTATCTGTATGGAAGAAAATTCACTGTGGTGACAGATTGCAATCCCCTAATATGGTTAAACAGAGCCAGCCAACAAAATGCCAAGTTGCTAAGATGGAGCCTAGGGTTGTAAGCATATGATATGTCAGTGCACCACCACAGTGGGAATAGCATTGCCAACAGAGATAGGCTCTTAAGACAGGGAATGAGATAAGGTATACTTAGATAGACCTCACCCTCTCAAGCAACATTTCTCAAGGGTCACTTGAAAAACTAGCTTGAGTTCTCTGGGGCGGGGGGGGGAGGTGTGAAGATATGTGAAGGCTGCCAGCCTAGCCAGATAGAATTTTGTAGCTAATTCTGTCATTTGTAAATATTAATGTAAGCCACATGCTTGTTCTCTTAAATGTAAGAAAATTATAGCAAATGTTGAACTTCAAAAAATGTAACCACATTGCACTCTGCTGGAGGAAAGCTGATAAGTCAAGCATTGTATAATTGTTTGATCTCAAAACTTGGAGCCAAGATGTCTGAATGAAGGAATTCTTCCTATTGTTTTGAGACCAGAGTTAATGGATACAATTTACATGTATAATGTATTTTATTGCTCTGGCTTCCTGACCAGCTGCAAGATCAAAAGGGCTGTTACACTCTTGAGTTTCTGTTAGCCTGGGAAACAGAAAATAATGATGTAATCTGAAATGAGTCAGTGGTGCTGTGTTATCAATTTAAGGACAGAGAGATAGAGCATCAGGGCATTTTGCATTTGTTTTCAGAACTGACAACATCACCAGCACGGCCTGGCTCTATATGCAAGTTTATTTTAGAACTGTGTTTTCTCTTAGAAATAGATAGGAAATAGGAAGTCTAGTCTAGCTGTTTTTCTGTACTGACGTCAGAACTTTTTTACTGTATTATTTTAAGCATTTCTCTGTGATCTCTGAACTCTTAACTAGCACTGTTTAGTAAGAAGTATTGTCTTGTGTTCTTATTATTTACTATTAAATATTTTAAACCTTTCAACTGTGGCTGTTGTATGTACAGATAGTTTAAGCTCTAAAGTGCATTGCATGTATATAGTGATATTGTCCAAGCCACTCCAATAAGCCTGAAAAAGTTCTGTTCATACTTACTAATTGGATATTAATATTGCACAGTAATAATTGGCTACCCGTGGCTAAGCACCTTTTTAGTAGCTGATAAGTAAGGGTCCTGGTGGCAGTGATTACTACCTTATAGCTTGGACAGAAGGGGCACAGCTAGTGAACCTGTGCCAGCCTTCCCCAGGAATGTCTGTGTGGTTGTATACAAATCATATCTGTGTGTGTGTGTGTGTGTGTGTGTGTGTGTGTGTGTGTGTGTGTGTGTGTGTCAGCTACTTGGGCAGGGACACAAAGCACTGCTTGGGCAGAGAGAGTGCTAGGAGGACTTGGCTTGGGACCCTGGCTAAGCACCCCACTCTAAAGCTGTGCCAGTGGGAAGTCTTATTGGGGATCTGGAGAAAAAAGGGAGAAACCAATCCCAGACTGACTGTGATCTCTGTGTGCTCTTAAGGGAAATTGTACTTAACTGTGTGTGCACTTGTTATCCTTCCCAATGTGGCCACCTCCCACTGGTGTTAGTGGTGAGAATTGGGGCTCTTTGATTGCTGGGCCAGTGTATGGGCGTCACACCTAGTCTAATCTGTAGTGTACATTGGGGTGTGATTTTGTATCCTTTCAGTAGTTTAATAGCTGTGTGCATTCACATATCCTACAGTATATGTGGTGATATTGCTGTTCTGCCGTTGTGTGCCACCATTACTAATACTACAAGGCTCATCTTGTGTGTTTTGTTTGCAGTCTGCCCACAATTGTACTAACAGCTTCTGCCAGTCTCTCCATAGTTACACTTGTCAAGTTGTGGAACTTTATTTGCATAATGGCTGCTTACTTGTATTCCTGTGAGTATACAGTGATGGTGTAGCACCTCAGATGTGTACAACTTTGTTTTTGAATCCCACTGGGCTGTGATGCACTTAGACCCTGCACGGGCAAAAAATTTTGCACATTACATTCTTGAATAATTCGCATGGTCTTGTGAAGGACTTAACCAACAAAGGTGAAATTTCATGTTAAGTTCGTTTGTAACTAATTTTCAATTTTAATGTGCTGTTAATGGAGTTGTCTGATTTGTTTTCAACAAAAGTAATCATATTTGCTAACATTTTGGTCCTTTGCATTGTAAACTGTTTAATCTCTTTGTACTTTTTTCTTAACATTCAAAAAATGCTAAGTGTTGCAAGAATAAAATAATTAAGAAATTCTCCAGAACGTTGAGTTGCATAAACCTGCACTTATTTTGCAAGAAGTATGAGCCAGTGTATGGAAGAGAGGAGCATTACAAATTAAGGATCCCTATTAAAAATACTGATGTTCTCACTTCCTTTTAAAAGCAAAGAAAAGCCACGGGAGATTGATCACATGAGAAAAATGCAGTCAAATTTGAGGGTGCAGGAGATATAAACTTTGAAGAGTAAATGTGTAGTGATCTTTAGGAGTTAAATTTTTCATTAATAATGTACCCTGGATATGTGGGAATTTGCATAGCAACTAATGCTTGTTGTATGACATGACTTTTCTTTTCCAGGCTCTTCTGGGCCAAGGCATTGATAGACATCTGCTGGGGCTTAAACTGCAGGCCATAGAAGAGGGAATAAGTATACCAAAGATTTTCATGGACACTTCATACGCTGTTGCAACACACTGGAAAATCCTTACTGGTCAGGTATGATCATAGAAACGTGTATGTGGCTTGGTGGCTGTGGCAAATGGTACAAGAGCATGAGAGTAGCAGGGAATGATATATAACAGGAACAACCCTGAAGCAAATGTAATTATCTCTAAATAAGGGATGACGCCAGACCATTCTTACAGTTGCTTGGATATTTCCAAGCAGATGTAATTTGACTATTGAGATAGCTCATCCTGGTTCTGTTTATGATCAAGTCATGTCAGATATTTAAGAAACCTACAGAATTTGTAAATATGATTGCTAAACTGTTTTTATGGATGTTTATTGATCTTTGTATCTGTAATCCGGAAAGTTCCTCAACATTATTTGTCCTACATTTATCTCGGCTATTCTTTGTCCTCTTCCATTAGGGTGGGTGCTTTGTTTCCATTTGTGTGCACAAGTGAAGACTTGGGTTTTCCAGAGTAAGCATCCAAGTAGTAGTGCAGAAACTGTATGATTAGGAGACAGAATCCTGCAGAATGTTCATATGTTTGCTGTATATTGCTTACTGCCTTAGACTTTAGGAAAAAATGACCAAAGTATGCATTATGCTTTTAGCATTCTGTTGCAAGAGTTGTGAATGTATTTTATATAGTGGTGGCATTGTAGAAGTCTATCTGACTTCCTCCCTTTGCAGATGCAGGCATCTGTGAAATGTGGTTCCACCCTGCCTGGCTTGAGCCCTCTTGCAACTTGTCCTTATTCCTGAATCCAGGTCTTCATAGTTGGTACTTATAGAGCAAATGCTGGACTGACTATCTGGTGTGGACTAAAGCAACAGTAGGATGTACAGCCAAGAATTTTCTTTTCAAATTGTGTTTTTTTGACAGATGGTTGAATCGGTCTAAATTCCGGAGACCATTGCAAAGGATTCCCTTTCTGGTGGTGTTAGTTAAGAAGAGTTAATTATCTCAAGAGTGGGGGTGCGAGTGTTGTAGCCCCCTCCATGAAGGAACAGGTGGTATTGCTACCCCCTACAAAAAGTATCCGAAAAACTGAAACAGTACTTTCAGAATTATTTGACTGCAAAAGTGAGCAGATTGGTAGCTTTCATTTGGCAGCTTCCAGAGTTTCTACATTCTGATAACTGGAGAGCCATTTCCTGTATGTTATGATGTATGCAGCTGTTACCAATGTTATCCTAAATGTTAGGGTTCCAGATAATTTTGGTTTACTTGCTGTGATAACAAAGTGAAATGATGTGTTCTTCCTGTGTACATCACTGGTACATCAATGTCTTTGGTTGTATTACTGATAGGCAGTTGACAACATGTATAGATCATCAGAGTTGGCATAATGATTTACTTCACAGACGTATGATGCAGGGTTTGATTCTCACCTTTTGAAGGGAAATTGGCTAGGCATAAAATGGCCTGCAAGAGCAGCTAGCCTGGTGCTTACCTATCCTATCTTTGCAGCACAAAGTGTAAATGCAGTGAGCTTAGAGAAAGAAAAAATGTAATGCAAGGTTCAAATCCAGTTTACAGATACTTTTACAGTCTGGCTGTTAGTTCGGAGGATTAAACCTCTGACTTGTTCATGGGGGTGCTTCCTGTGCCGAGGTTACAGGGTTTGAATATGTACATGTTCATTTAAGAGGGTCAGGGGTTGGTATAATGGTTCAGGTGCTTACTTCACAGAAGCAAGTTACAGGGTTTGATTCTCACCTTTGAAAAGAAAGTTGGCTAGGCTTAAAATGGCTCACAAGGACAGCTAGTGTAGTACTTACCTATGAACCTGTGAACCCCACCTGTAGAAAAATAGTGGCCTCTTCTGGAGAATGTGAGTTTTGCTATGCTCCACTGTACTACTACTACATGGTTGCCTACAAATACATTACATTTGTATAATCGCAAAGGATACCACATTTTCTTCCATTTAAGTGATACTTGGCTAAAGTCAAAGATAATTGTCAAGAAACTGATATTTAGGTTAAGTAATAACACTGGCAATTATTACATAATTTATCATCCCATATCGTGGATAATAGAATGGATTTAATAAATTTTTCTCAGCCTGTTAATGTGTCATCTTATAAGAAAATATTTCACATGTATATAGAAGTGGGTCTATATTGAACTAGAAAAGCGAACGCTAATTCATCGACCCCTTTTAAGCGAAAGCTTACCATTTCAAACATCTGGAACAGAGATTTTTTTTTTTCACAGGGCAAAAAAATCGCTGGGCCAATTTCGGGAGTTCGCCATTTCCTCCACTATGGTGCGATCTAGGAGTTGCTATATTTAAGTAGGGGGTGTGGGGGGGCGAAGCCCCACACATTATTTAATGTTTTAAGTTGTTGTTTTTTTTTTTTTTTTCTGTGGAACAGCGATTTTTTTTTTCTCTGGGGAAAAAAAAAATCACTGTTCCGGGTGTTCGAGATTTTAAGCTTTTGCTTAAAAGGGGTCGATGAATTAGCATTCGCTTTTCTAAGCGTTCGCTAATTTAATATAGACCCTATAGAAGTTATGCATAATATGAATGATTGCACTTATGTGATGCATATCTTAGCTTGCGTTTTGTATAGTTTTTTTCTGAGTGCACTGTGACTGTATCTTTTGTTACCCTATCTGCATTCAATGTTACTATGTTCTGAATTTTGCTGTGTACTCATTTTATATATAATATTGTTGATTGAAAGGCAGTGATGTATTTTCTGCTCTTTGAGCTAATGTCGTGGCTGAATGGGGTCAGCAGACCAGTCCACATACCTAGTAAACAAATAATAAATAAGTAAATACGTGAATTTAACATTCTTTATCCCCTGGCATATCCTTTTGAATGCCTCTTTGAAGTCCCTGCCGACTACCCTTTTCATGAAACAATACTTTCACAGATTCAGAGAGACGGTGATCCTATAGTCTTCTGCGTGTGTCTTTTCTTTCTCTCATAACCTTTTCCTTTGAGGTGATGTCATATCTCCCTCAACTTGATATTTTGTCACTTGTACCCCCCCTTTCATTTCTTGTCTCCAGTAAGAAGACACCCACCATCTCCTTAAGTTTCTGCTTATGTCCTTTCCCCTGCATCCCTTACCAGCTTATGATAGCTTTCTCGTGGTCTTTCTCATGCTGTAGCCTTCAAATCTGCACTCTTGTTGTCACATTGTGTCCTGATGAAGGACAAGTGGAGCAGAATCATTACTTCTTAGCTCTGGAAAGTGTTCCTTCCCTCTCAGGATGTCACACAACATTTCTAATACTGCTGTCAGTGCTTTACTACTCTACTCTGGTGATCAGCAGCTTCATTTTTCTGCTATTCTGCAATCAGTTGTAATAGTACTGCTTATTTGCACCCATCTGAAAGTACTGTCTTCCTGTCAGCCTGAACAGCCTTTCCAAGTCCTTCTTCAGACTCTGCTGTCCCCTACACCTCCATCATCTACTGTTGTAATTGTATTTGTCATCTGCAAAGAGTTTGATCTTATTTTCTGTTCTTTCAAGTGTGTCTGAAAGGAAGTCCAAAAGAAACCATTTCAGCATGTTACATATCAGTTCAGAAAACTTTTATTATTATTAGTGACAGCACCATAAGCCAATATCAGTTTTACCTAAGCTTCATCATTCAGTGAAGTATATATCATGAAGCGTATTGGACCTAGGACTGACCCTTGCATTACTGTAGTAATCACATTTATTATTTCTGACAGTGTACCCTTCACCTTATTTGTGTCCTTTTCTTCAGCCATGCCTTAGACAAGTTCCTCAGTCTCCGTTTCACATCAAAGCTCTACAGCAGTAGCTGCTTTTATGAGACTGAGTCATAGCTGTGCTGATGTCTTGGTGGACTGTCTGTCAAGACTCCATTGTCAAGTTTTCCCATATTACAATCATAAAACTAGATTGGATTCCAGTGACTGCTCCTTATGGCCATAAACTCATGTTGTTTGTTGTTGTAGTGATTTTTTTTCTTAAACAACCAGAGTTTTCCATTAACAGCTTCTTCTTGACTTTCTCCTTACACTCCTAGGGTGGCACATTTGCCATCAACCTCTCCTCTAGCACTTTTGTGTTAGCTAGTTATGTTTTGAAGATTTCCATTAAGAGTTATCTGCAGGCCCAGTGACTGTATTCTTTAGGAAGTGTGTGTGTGTGTGTGTGTGTGTCTGCGTGTCTGTATGTGTGTGTTTCTCTAATCCCTGTAACCTGCCCTTCCATAGTGCAGTTATTTCTCTTTTTATTCATCAGCTCCATCCAGATGTCTGCCCATTGTTCTCCTTAACTGTATTTTGCTTTGAGTCATGCCCGATGTTGTTCAGTCTCGAAACTGGTAAATATAAATAGCAGGGAATGTGAAATGCAATGGGCTTACCTCCCTACAAAAATGAATGGTTTTAATTTTGATGTTCCAAGGTTATGTCCCTTAGCATGTACAGTATTTTGTTAGTCTTTTTAAGTCAATCAGGTGGCGTCAGTTATATGTAAGGAGATCTAATGTTCAGTAGATCAACTTACATGTACTGATTTGTGTGCGTTTCTGTGTATAGTATGCATATGTACATATATATGTGTGCGAGTATCTGTTATACATATGCTATTCACTTTCGTTGACTGCAAAAAGTCAACAGTGCCATTGTCAACATGCTGCCATGCATGCGTCTGTGCATACAAAATTTAAAATAAGAAAAACAATGTTTAAAGTATATATTCTAACTCTGAGACTGCCTAAGTGGAGGACATATTCTCAACCCCGAGAATTGTACTGTCTGTCACACCTATTGACCATCTGTTTCGTCGACCAAATGTTGGTACACCCATTTAAATGTGTATAATTTAAGCAAAGTCAAGAATGGCACACCAAGTATTTGTTAGCACTTTCATCCTGTAATGCATCAGAAATAAGAATTTCATCTGACAAAAAAAACAACCTAGTCAAATATATATATTTTTAAATAAAAGTAATTCAGTCACTTGGTTAAACATCACAGGGCATAAAAGACTTTTAAAACACACTCATTAGTATTCATAATTGTGATGGACAGCAGTTAACACTTAAGTTTCCTTGCCCTTAATTCTGGTTCATGGCTTATACTTGGATTTATACTCGGGGATTATATGCTGAGAGTTTTATGTGCCTACGTAGCTCTCATCAGTCTAACTTTAACTCTCCATCACTTTCCGTATATCTCACAACAGTTTTTTCCATCTAAAAGAAGTAACGTTTTTAAAAGTCTTTACACAAAACCTAATTCATGAATATGGCATTATGCCTCTCTTTCCTAAAACTGAGACATTTTATAAAAGTTAACAACTGCATCATTTGTGGGAAACAGATAAGCCACAAGGATTTGTATAATCTAAGTTTGGTTTGCCTTGGCGCAGATTCTGTTTCACAGCTCACTTTTTGTTGGACAAACTTTTGTATTTCTTCCTTTAGTATGTACTTCATCAAAAAATGATTTTGTTCCTCTAGGGAAAAATATTTTGAAGATAGCTGGGTACAACAGTTTGAATCTCTTGCTTGCTTCTCGACATTCCGAATAATGGAATAAATTTACTCCACTTCTGTGTGGTGTACAATGAGTAATCATTCTCCAGAAACGCTCTGCTGTCTCCCACTTTTAGTAGTTTGTTCTTCTGCCACAGTTTTGTTCGAGTAAACTCCTTCTACTGGTAAGATTGCATTTTTACTATTAAAGATGTTATTCGTGTTTCACTGTTGCAGTCATTACATTTGGGTAATCTGCTGGCAGGTTGCCCTCAGTCGACCTGAATTCCAAAGTCTTGGGTCCTGCGTCGGTTGCTGTCTTCTCTTCCATGACATCAGGTCATCAGGGGTATAAAACATGCAGCCAACACCATTTTCTTTAGTCTTTCTTGCCGTGCAGTGCCCGAAGCAGAAGCATTTCGCAAGTGCTGGTCGGTCGACTACTGAAATATTTGAGTTTGAGTTTCAGAACCAAAGTCTTCATTAAGCTAAGTACCCCATTGGAGAAACTTTTTTCTTGCTTTTTACCAATGTCCGAAAAAGTTAATAATTGTATTACTTGTTGGAAGCAAATACCTCATAAGGATTTCCATTTATACTGTATTCCTTGCCTAGGCCCTGATCACAATGTGCCTGGCTGTCGGTTTTGTGCTAGATTTAACCAATGCACTATTAAGCGTCTGTATATTTTTGCATCAAAGTATTTTGGAAATGGATTTAATTACCTAGAAATGCCGTCGGATAGCAATCTGACTACTGGAGTACATAAAAAATGCAAAGAAAATGACAGAGAAAGGCAGTCGAGATCCAAAACGGACGACGAAGCTTCTCCTAAGCCAGTCTCCAGTTCGCTGGTACTCAGTGAGGCTCCTTCGCAGCCCCTGATACCCGCTATCTTCGAGTCGCAGGCCTCTACCGACACCCATGTGGATTCCGGCATGCCGCAAGATACTCAAGGTATTAGACCGACAGATGTATCTCCCTCGGATGGGTCTGGAGCCGCTGAGCAGGCACTGGCTTCTGAGGGTGTATTCAGACCTCAAAATTTGTACATCAAACTGACGACAGCTGCAAAACCAAAGACAAAAGCAACTTCTAAAACTAAAAAACTGACGCATGAGCCACGTGCAAAGGCCTCCATGCCTAAAAAACAAGATGATCAAAATGACTGAAGACCTCATTACCTTGATCAGGGGTAACCATCCCCTTCCAGATAAGAGGCCTAGGCAAGACACTGATTATGAATCTTCAGATCAGGTTTCTATTTCTCCTGATTCGTCTTCTGATCAGGAATTATCTTTACCTCCCTGTGAGGATTCTGATGCTGAGGAGTCTATTCCATCTGCATCTCCTCCTGAGGATTATTCATTTGGAGAAACCTTGCATACTTTGAGGGAGCATTTTTCACTGGGAGAGTCAAGACTTCTCAATCAAAAAAGGCTCTGGGATTTCCTTCTTCTACCTCAGCACAAGCCTTTAGCCATTCCCCCTGTTTTAGACATTGTGGATGATGGGTTTTTAGAGACAAGCTTGACTCCTGACTCCTTACCTCCGGCTCCCAGTAAGCCTGACAGATATTAAAGGGTCCCTGACTCTCATAAATTTTTATTTAGAAACTCTGCTGCTGATCCTGAAACTATTTCGCAGGGTCCAAAGGGAGTTAAGGCCTCAACAGCAAAAAACCCTACCCCCTCTGACAGGGATTCAAGGACACTGGACAGATGGGGGAAATAAGGTTTATACATCTGCAACCTTGGCAATCGGGGCCTTAAACTGTCAATTTCCTATGCTTAAGTACCAACAACATGTTATGGGATTGCTGAAACAGAAAATGATGTTGATTTCAGAATGTGCAGAATATAAAGAATTGCAGGAATTATTGCATGCAGCTGAACAAGTTGTAAAGCATACTTTGCAATGTGGTTTTGATTCTTTGGAGGCCTCCTGCAGGGCTGCAGTTACTGGATCTGTGATTGGGAGGCATGCCTGGTTAAAGGAACAGAATTTGCCTGACCATGTTAAAGTTAAATTGCTAGCTGCAGCTTTACAGCATGATTCTCTCTTTTGTATTAAGGCAGAAGAGGTTTTAAAGAAAATGGAAGACAAAGCTAAGTCTTTCCAAACTGTTAAAGACTTCTTACAAGTGCAGCCACCCAGATTCAGCAGACACTGGCCTACACAAATTGGTCCTTTCCTGTGTCAGACAGAGCTCAAAGGGGCAAGTTCAGACACCCTAAGGGTTCCAGATACCAGGCGCAAGACTCATACAGGTCAAAGCAATGGGCCGCATCCACCTCCAAATCTGAAGGAGATAAAGCGCAAACCTACAGAAAGCAATCCCAATGACTTCCCTCTGCCTACACCAAGCACTAGCCAGGTTTGGAGCTTACACATGATGTGCCCTTTCAATTAACAATACCTTTTGTGGAATACCAACCAGTCCAGTTGCTTATTTGTGCTTTCATAAAATTAGTAAACTTTGTTCCTTCCAGCTTCTCTGTTACAGCAGAAAATCTCAGGTTTCCCTACACGCTCTGTCCTCTAATTTTATTATTTTTTTAAACCTCTCTTGTGCAGTCTCATATTCATCCAGTCTTTTCTTCATTTCGACCTCTGAGTTTTGCAGTTTTATCACCTTATCTGAATATCTGTTTAAAACTTCTTCCATTTTTTTCCAGCCTTTTATTGTTTGAGTTTATGTACTCCCATCAGTGTTTCATTTTTTTTTCAGTTCTGTATGCACTTGCCTTATACTATCTTCTAGGTTACTGGCGGTCATGTCTGGCGCTAGCACTGCTTTTTGCTGAACATTTACAGTACTTTTCCCAGTGTTTTTTTTAATTGCCTTTTGTAGTAGATTTTCCTTCATGTCCTCTGTATTTCTTTTTTCCTGGCATACAGGCAGTGCACATATTGCCAGTTACTGAAATTTAACCAGAAATCTAGGTCCACTGGCTTTCTGTGCCAAGATGTTCATCGTGCATACAGCTGCAGTCATAAAAGATGGGTTCTCCAGCCGTCAGGCGGGTCCTCGGTCGGCCGAATTCCAAAGTCTAGGTCCGGCGTTGTCGCTTCTTCCTGACGTCAGTGCGACAGGGATATAAAGGAACCAGCCGATGCCATTTTCTTCAGTCTTTCTTGCCGCGGTGCAGCAGAAGCAGTTCGCAAGTGCCGGTCGGCCAGCTCCTGAAATTACGAAATTTGGAAACCGAAGTCTTCTTAAAAGCTAAGTACCCCGTTGGGGAAACTTTTCTTGCCTCAGACCGATGTCAGACAAAGTTAATAATTGTATTTCTTGTGGGAAGCAAATACCGCATAAGGATTTCCATTCCCTCTGTATACCTTGTTTAGGCCCAGACCACGACGTCTCGGTCTGTTGCTTTTGTGCTACATTCAACAAATGCACTATTAAGCGTCGGGCGGAGTTCGCCCAGCATTATTTTGGAAAAGCATTTAACTATACTATACCAAACAAACGGACAAAACGGCAGAGCAGACTGTACGAAGATTTAATAACAGTTCCCAAAAACACAATGAACTTCCTTTAAGCGCTTTTCGTTTGTTCTAGATTAACAAACTTCTTCAGAAGTAATTAATTAACACAGCTACTAACAATTTATACCCATAAAAAGTGTGGGAAAACCTAAACAAGTTAATATTTATAACAATTAAAAACAATTACAAATTAAAAGGTGCCACATACTTAAATTTGTTTCCAAGAGGTTGTAGGAAAAAATGTGTTTAATTTTAACAAAATAACCACCAGGGGCATACACTTCCATCAGAAATCTGTACTTAAATTATGCATAGTAGTTTCTACTGTATAAAATAAAAAACAGTATATAGTGGTAAATAAAATCTGACGTTATCTTTGCAAATTTTTAAGTTATAGGATACTGGAAATTGATCAGGCCTCATTTAGGCCAGGGTAATTGAAAGCATTCAACTTAATCTGCCACAGTAATTCAAGTTCTTCCAATTTAAATGAAGCAGGACCGCCTCTTATGTGAAGAACCATGTTATTGATGACTAAAAATTTGAATTTGTGTGTAGGGTTGTGGTGGACATGCTTTGCCAGAGCATTGTCCATCTTATTATGGGAAATGGCATATTGATGTTCATATACCCTATCTCTGAGTCTGCGCTCAGTTTTGCCCACGTAGAATGCGAAACATTCAGAACATTGGGCCAAATAAACCAAAAATCTAGTATTACAATTAAATCTAGATTTCAACTTATAGGTACTTCCGTTGATTGTAAAAGAATTAGTACAATCAATGAATCTACAATAGTTGCAACTCTCACATTTAGACATACCTGTCACTCTGGAGAGTGAATTATTCCATCTCTCAAGGAGATTTTTCAAGTTTCTACCCTTTTTAAAAACTACGTGTGGTTTGTGACCTAAAAACTCAAAGACAGTGTGGTTAGATTTAAATAATTCCCAATTTTTGGTAATCACATTGACGATGAGTTTACTTTGAGTATTGAATGAAGTCACAAAACTACGTTGGAGGTCCTGTCGGAAGTTAGAGGTGACTGTCTCAGGACCATTGACGTCAAGCTCAATGGTAGAAACATTGTCCAAAGTTCTATGGTTCCTACTTAGGATTGGTTTAAACCAATTTCCATTTCTTTTATGTGTGACCTCTTCAATTAATGTGCCCAGTAATGATTCCGGGTAACCCCGATGTAAAAACATCTGCTTCAAGAAGAGACATTCACTAGTGAAGTCTTCATCTAGACTGGAAATCCGTGATGCCCTCACTAGTTGCCCCTTAACAACTGACTTTTTTTGGTGGAATGGGTGGCAACTAGAGAAGTGAAAAAAGGAGTTAGAATAAGTAGCTTTCCTATATATTTGGGCAGTGAAAATGCCACCTGTTTCATTTTTAACCAACCGGATATCCAAGTATGGTATAGTATCAGTGCTGAACGTATGAGTAAATTGTAAACAACTAGTAGAAGAGTTAAACTTATTGACGATGTTAGTGGCCAGTATGTCATCTCCATTTATAAGTATAAAAATATCGTCGAGAAACCGAGTGTAATAAACTATACACTCCATCATAGCCTCATCTGTAAAGACATGATTCGCCTCCCATTGTGCCATCACTAAGTTTGTGACACTTGCTCCACAAGGGGAGCCCATCACTAAACCTATTTTCTGAAGAAAAAACTTGTCACAAGGCCCACTCTGCTGTCCCAGAAACTATTTCCTAGGGCCCTAAAGGGGTTGCAACTGCCACTACTAAAAATCCACTCCCCTCTGAAAGGGAGTCCAGGGCTTTAGAGAGATGGGTTAAAAAAGTGTATACTTCTTCCACTCTTTCTATGAGGGCATTAAATTGTCAATTCCATATGATACAGTACCAAGAGTATTTGTTAGATGAATTGCATAAAAACTGTCTTCACCTGAATCCCTAGATCACAAGTCACTTCAGGATCTGGTACATAACTCCCAGCAGGTTAGCAACCATTTCTTGCAGTGTGGTTATGATGCATTGGAAGCTTCATGTAAGTCAGCAATGACAGGTGCAGTCATACGTAGGCATGCTTGGCTGAAGGAACAATCTCTGCCAGATCATGTTAAAGCAAAGCTTCTGGATGCGCCACTGGAAAAGCAAAAGTTATTTGGCTCCACTGCTCAGGAGGTCTTAAAGAAATTTGAGGAAAAGGCTAAATCTGTACAAACAGTCAAAGATTTTCTCCAGGTCCAACCACCAAGATTCAGCAGAAATTGGCCTTCTAAGAATTGGTCCTTTCCAGACGCAGAGAGATTTCAAAGAGGCAAGAACAGGCGTGCCAGAGGCAGAGGGCAAGCTAGAGGCTCCTACAGAGGACGTCAATGGCAGCCTCCTAACCAGAGAGGTAGTGCAGGACCTACAGCTGCTGCACAAGGACAGACTCAATGACTTTACCTTGACCCCACCAACCAGGGCTCAATTGGAAGCACCTTTGGGTGGAAAGCTATCTTTATTCTCAAAAAATTGGCACAGTATTACAAGGGACAAATGGACACTGCAAATAATAGACAAAGGATACAGGTTCCATTTTCATACATTACCAAAAAGAAAAGGCATGCCAATCCTGCCACTGAATCAAAGGGCAGAGGCTTTAAAACAAATCTCCAACCTATTACAAATGAAAGCTATAGAAAAGGTTCCTCTCACAGAACAAGGCCAAGGATTTTATTCCAGACTATTCCTTGTCGCAAGAAAAGAAAAACAATGGAGGCCTATTCTCGACTTGTCCGCACTGAATACTTATCTCATTGTGCCAAAATTCAAAATGCTGACCCTACAGCATCTCCTTCTCATGCTGGGCAAGGGGTCTTGGCTGGTAACTCTGGACCTCAAGGAGGCATACCTGCATGTCCCTATCAGACAAAGTTGCAGAAGACACCTCAGATTTCTTGCAGGTTCAGAGCATTATCAGTTCTCAGCATTGCCCTTTGGCTTATCTACTGCGCCCAGAGTATTCACGAAATGCCTGGCATCAGTAATTGCACACTGCAGACTTCAGGGGATTCAAATATACCCATATCTGGACGACTGCCTTATACAAGCGGACAGCCAACAAACTTTGGTAAAACATTTGAATTATGCCATCCGCCTACTTCAGGCCTTGGGATACACAGCCAACATTCACAAATCAAGACTTGTTCCATCCCAAAGAATAACTTTTCTGGGTGCAAAACTAGATACAACCACCCAAATGGTTTTTCTCACAGAAGAAAAACAAAGACAACTACCGGATTATTTCGAAAATCTGACGAAACAAACTCAGCTGACTGCAAGGAAAATCCTGCAGGCCCTGGGTTACATGGCATCTTGCATTCTTCTGTTTCCACAAGCAAGGTTGCATATGAGGAAACTACAATGGTACCTAAGGAGTTTATGGTCTCAGCACAATCGCAGCCTAGAAGCTTTGATACCACTCATTCCATCCCTACAAAAGGAATTCCTGTGGTGGGCTCAAGCAAGCCAGTCAAACAGGGGTCTGCCCTTCAGCAAACCAATAACCAGCCAAACCATTACAACGGACGCTTCAGACCATGGATGGGGAGCACACACGGAGGGCAGATGCATTCAAGGACTATGGTCACAGAAAGAATTGCGCATGCACATAAACCAAAAGGAAATGCTGGCAGTGATACATGCAATTGAGGCCTTCAAACACTTTCTGCATCAAGGCCACCTGCTAATAAGAACAGACAATACCACAGTTATGTTGTACATAAACAAGCAAGGAGGTACCCATTCCTACCCTGTTTGCAGGCTGGCAATGAATCTTTGGGAACTTTCCCTAAAACTCAATATAGAGCTGCAATCCCAGTTTGTGCCAGGAAAAGACAATATACTGGCGGACAGCCTAAGCAGAAATATCATGGATCCACACGAATGGATGCTGCACCCAGACATCTTCCTTCAGATAACACAATCATGGGGGAGGCCGGATATAGATCTTTTTGCCTCCCACCACAACCATCAGCTGAAGAAATTCTGCTCAAGGACATACCACCCACAAGCATGGAAAGTGGACGCCCTCTCTTTCAGCTGGAATACTCTAACAGTGTATGCATTTCCACCTCTTCCATTAATGACCAAGGTCTTACTGAAGATCAAGACAGAGCAGCCAAAAGTGATTCTGATAGCTCCGGACTGGCCAAGACAGCACTGGTACCCACTGTTAAGGAGCATGTCACGCACGAAACCGTGGCCTCTACCACAATAGCCACTTCTTCTGACACAGCACAACTACAAAACTCTGCACTCCAGCTTGAAAACCTTGCAGCTGACAGCCTGGAGAATACCTTGACTCCTCACCAGGATAAGCTATCCAAGAGAGTGAAGGGATATCATCATGGAAGCTCGCCGGCCTTCCACAAGAAAGACATATTCAGCAAAATGGAAAAGATTTTGCACTTGGAGCACCACAAAGGGCCTAGATGCGACAGTGGTGAATATGGCACATATCCTGGAATACTTGGCAGAAATGCTCCACAATGGCCTTTCTTACTCTTCCATAAAAATTCATGCTTCAGCAATTTCAGCAGAATACAATACTGATCCACCTGTCTTCTCTTATCCTCTCCTAAGGCAGTTTCTAAGAGGAATTAAAAACATCAATCCTCCAAGGAAACCACCAGTGCCAACTTGGGACCTTAACTTCATGTTGGAAAAATTAACTCTACCTCCCATTGAACCAGCAGCATCTTCAGAACTACAGATCTGAAGTAGGAAGACTTCATTTGTCTGCAACCTGTGGGTATCGGATCCGACCTCGGATCCGAGCCGGCAATTCAAAAGCTTAGGCTCCGAGCTCCTAGCTCCTCCCTCTTACCCATAACCCCTTGCCAAGCCCTGACTGACCTCAGATTTCGTTTGCCGCTTTTCAAGTAGCAACGGATTCTAGAGCTCCTGGCGTTTTTTGGTGACAGATAAGTTTGTCTGACAAAAAAAGTTTAAAAATTCTCTTTTTTGTTACTTTATATTATTAGTGTTGATTGTGTTAGGCTTTCCTCTCTCTTTTTTATTTAATATTTCACGGGTTTTGCGTAGTTTGGTGTGTGTGTGTGTTGTGTTAGGCCTTCAGGGTTTATAATGTCTGAAGCCCATAAGGCTGTTTTCTCAATGCGAGTGTGGCCATAAGCTGTCCCCAGCGGATGGCCACACTACAAGCGTCATCTTGGGGTTGAACACCTGTCATCTGGTTGTACCATTTGTGCAGGGTTCAACCCCGGCTTTGAGGGAGCGGAGGTCGAAGCTGGTGCTGGCGGGACTTTACCTCCAGATATCGCCGCTTCTGCCCTTCTACTCAGCAACCTGTTGCTGTGGGCTCTCCCTCCGGCTGGGACTCAACCTCCCTCTAAGTTGCCGGAGGAAAGAGTCCTCTAGGGAGAGAGAAGAAGGAGAGGCACAGGAGAGGCACCACAAACGGAGAGCCGAACTTCCAGTTCGGCTCCTCCATCTAGCGGGCCTCCCCTGTGCCTTCTAGCTTTCCTCCTCCTCGGCTCCACTCCCTCGGTTCTCTCCTGGACCCGAGGAGGAGGAGGCTAGCCCTTCTGAGGTCTCCGAGGCGGCTCTCTAGGTCCGCCGTGGCCTCCACCAGGTCAACTTTTTCCATGAGTGAAGCTGATATGGACCGGATGATGAGGAAATTCATCCAGGCCCAAATGCAAATGGGAGTGCTCCTAGCCCCCATCCAGGAGGGGCTTCACCTTTTTTCGCCCCTTGGCTCCTTCTCCGACCCATACCACGGGTTCGGAGCTGTCGGCGCCGGGCAGACTTGGATCCGGGGTGGGTCGGATCCGATAGGTCGGCGCACCTCGGATCCGTCCCATCCCTTGAGTGCTGGGTACCGGACCCGACCTCTGAGCTGAGGACCGAGCCTCGGATCCGAGGGAGCTGGTGTGTCTTCGGCTCTGTCCAGGTCGGAGCACACGGTCTCGGATCCGATGGTTTCGGCTCGACTCGATCCGCAAGGCCGGATCCGAGTGGGGTCGGCTCGGGTTTAGTGAAGCTGGCTCCCCTCGGCCTTCACGAGTGGAAAGGGCACTGTTGAGGACGTCCGACCCCGGTCCCTGCCACGGCTCCATCCCGCACTCCTTGCAGTTGGGCCAGGCCCCACCAGCCAGTCCCAGGGACAGCCCGCCTCGATGTCCCAAGTGGTTCCCTTGGAACATCCAACTGCGGAAGAGTACTCCTCGGACAGCCCCGATGAAGTACCTCGAAGCAAGTGCAAAGGAGGCACATGGACTCCCGAGTCCGTCAAGACACAGATTTGGATGAAGGGAAGGCTCCCCAAGGTCACCCCTGAGGACGTTTCATTTGGAGACATTATGGAGATGTTAAGGATCAGGGGTGGTCTGCCCCAAGGCTTCCTCGGACGAGTCTGTGTTCTTGGAGGCATTCGAGGCGGCCCATCTACCTCTTGGGTGTCCCCTCCTGCTGACCCTCTGGTGGATCTTGTATCCATCAGAGCGTGGAAGGATCCGGACACCGTTGAGCCTGTACCTAAGCGTCCGGACCGCATCCTTTCCCCTCCGGCGGACCGCACTCACTGGAGCAAGGGCCCCCCAGTAGATGCCATGATGATGGCTGCAGCCACAAGAGGAATTGGCCCAGGAGAGTCCCTCTATGCATCCTCCGGGCAAGGAGTCCCGCTCGATGGATCGCATTGGGAAGCGAGTTTTCAGTTCAGCAACCTTCTCCTTGAGAGCGCTGAACTACATGGCACATGTCATTAGGATGCAGCGGGACCTGATTAAAGAATACGCTGCATCTCCCCAGAGTCCATGTCAGTGAGGATAAACAAGTATACTCCACCCGAATGGCCACTCTCAGATCAGTTTCCAATACATCTATGCGGCTGCTTTCACGCTACTGAGGGAGCTAGAGCCAGCGGAGCAGGCCTAGTCATGAGGTGACAGGCCTGGCTCCGCCACTGTGATTTTGCAGAGCCCTTCAAGGCGACCTTCGAATGCCCCTTCGATGGTTCTGCCTTGTTTGGCAAGACTGTTCGAAACATTAGTCCAGAGCGAAAGGACGGAAGACGCTGTCTGCCGGAGTCCGCTTCTCAGCTCCCCAGAGGTCCTTCTCTAAGAACCAAAAGGAACAGAAGAAGATGTGGTTCCGGAAATCGCAGCAGTCCCAACCTGCTCCGGATAACCAGTCCTTCCGTGGCAGAGGAGGATGGGAGGTCGCCCTAGAGGCAGGGGCTCCTAGCAACTTTGGGTCCAGAGAACCTTTCTCTGATAGACCCGCAGCAGCCCTGAAGGGCTGCCCGGCTGTCCGTCTCTGGAGGCAGTCGGGCGTTTCGAGGCACCTGACTTCTTGGGAGTCCATCACAACAGACCGTTGGGTGCTTCGTGTGATATCCAGAGGTTATTCTATTCCCTATACAAGGTTCCCAGATCTCGCAGCCTCCCAGATGTTCCACCCACCAAAGGGAGGCGGCAGGTGTCGAAATCGAACAGCTGCTAGGAAAAGAGCCATCCAGCTCCCCCTAGATCAAACCGGATTAGGGTTTTACTCCAGGTTCTTTTGGTGCCAAAGAAAACGGGGACCTAAGACCAATCTTAGACCTTTCCCAGCTGAACCTGTCAGTAACCAAGCAAAGTTCGGATGGTCACCCTCCAATCTATACTTCCCCTCTTGAGGGAAACGACTGGATGTGCTCCATCGACCTCAAGGACGTACTACCACATTCGCATGGACAGGCGCTCCAGGAGGTTTCTTCGCTCGCTGGGAGCCAGTCATTATCAGTTCAGGGTCCTCCCCTTTGGTCTCACCTCAGCCCCCAGGGTGTTCACCAAGGTGCTAGCGGTGGTAGCGGCTCACCTGAGGCTCCAGGGATTACAGGTCTTTCCGTACCTGGACGACTGGCTCCTGACGGCATCATCAAGGCATCTTCTGTGCTCAGCCAGGGACTACTTTCTTCAACTAGCCCCAAGGCTGGGCATCACGATCAACTGGGAGAAATCTTTACTGCACCCCACACAAGCTATAGATTTCATAGGAGGAAGACTAAACACCAGATCAATGCGAGCCTTCCTCACTCCAGACAGAATTGCCAACCTGAAGTGTCATGTGGCAGCGGTCCTGCAACCATCTCCAACGGCAGCTTCGGTCCTGAGGGCCCTAGGTTCTATGGCGGCAGCTATTCCGCTTCTCATTCATGCTCACGCATGCGGGTTCTTCAATGGACCCTTTAGGTTCAGTGGTCCCCTTGTTCTTCTCTCAACGCCCGATTGCGGTCAGCAAGTGCAGGGACTCCCTTCTTTGGTGGCTTCTTTCTCCGGAGCCCTGGCAGGGAGACTTTTGTGCTGCATTTCCCGAGCCACAGTGACCACGGACGCTTCTTGCCTCGGTGGGGGCATTCTGGGAAAGATTGTCCAAGGCACGTGGAATCCCACAGAGACGTCATTGCATATAAATGTCCTGGAAATGAGGGCGGTGCTCTAGCGTTGCAAGCACTTCACCACGTTCTTCCTTCAGGGACTATTGCGATTCAGACAAACAACATGTCGGTAGTCTGGTATATCAACAAACAGGGAGGAACCAGGTCTTACCCCTTTGTCGAGAGGCCATGAGAGTCTGGGAATGGGCAATTTCCACCAAACGCTTTCTGGTAGCAACGCACATTCCGGGAAAGTCCAACATCCTGCGGACAAGCTCAGTCGCACCATTCTTTCTCCTCACGAGTGGTCTCTCAATCCTCAAGTAGCAAGAAGATTTTTGCCGCTTGGGGCAACCCTGTTGCGATCTTTTGCCTCTCCCTCAAACGCCAAATCGACAATTTCTTCGCTCTGCTTCCCCACCAGGGAATTCGAGAGATGCTCTGGTGCATGCTTGGCCTCCCGGTCTCCTTTATGCCTACCCTCCACTTCCTCTGATGCAGAGGCTTCTGCAGAAAGCCAACAGTTTGGGGAGCAGAATGATTCTCATTGCCCGTTCTGGCCTTGTCAACCCTGGTTCCCTCGTATGGTCTCACAAAATCAATCCACCCTGGATTCTGGATCCAATTCGGATCTCATCTCCCACCCTCTGGGAATTTCGGTTCCCAATCTGCACACCCTGAAATTGACAGCTTGGCTGCTCCAGTTCCATCCTTGATTAGGACTCCGGTATCTCATCACCGGTCAAGGCCATCTTAGTGGCAGCTCATAAACCTTCCACCAGGCAGGTTTATCGGAGTAAATGGAAGAGATTCTCTATTTGGGCGTACAGAGAACTTTGGATCCTTTCGGCACCTATGTCAGCGGTGCTGGATTTTTAACAGACCTCTTTCATCAAGGGGCAAGTTCTTCCACGATTAAGGTACAATTGGCAGCTATCTCATTATCACATTGGTCATGAGACAGCTCCTCATGACGCGTAAATTATGCAAAACCTTTCTCAAAGGGATTTTTTTGTTGAGGCCTCCAGTCAAGGAGGTTGTACCACCTTGGGACTTGTCTTTAGTTCTGCAAGCCCTTACTGCTCCTCCCTTCGAGCCTGCAGCTTCTACAGATCTAAAGTACCTTTCCTGGAAGACTGTCTTCTTGGTAGCTATCACTTCAGCCAGAAGAGTGTCTGAGCTTCAGGCTCTATGTGTCAAGCCGCCTTACCTTTCTTTCTTCCCTGATAGGGTGTGCCTCAGGACCAATCCATCTTTTCTTCTGAAGGTCTCTTCTGAATCTAATATTAACCAATCAATCAATTTACCTGTGTTTTTTCCCAAGTACTCAAACAAAGGAGAATACAAATTGCATTCCTTGGATGTTCATAGACAATTACGTTTTTATATTCACAGAACAGCTGGTCACAGGAAATCAGATCAGCTGTTCGTTTCATTTGCTAAATTTGCTCTGGGTAAAGCAGTATCTAAAGTCACACTTTCTAAGTGGATTGCTAATTGTATTCTGCAGGCATATGACACTTCAGGTAAACCTGCTCCTCAGAGGGTTACGGCTCATTCTACTAGGGCAGTTTCCACGTCAGCCGCCTTTAAGTCCCGTGTATCATTGGATGATATCTGCGACAGCTACTTGGGCCTCGCCTCATACTTTTATTTCTCATTATAAGGTGGATGTAGTTTCTAGAGGAAGAGCATCCTTTGGCTCAGCGGTGCTCGAAACATCCTTCCATGACGGCCAAGATTCAGGTAGCTGGGGACTCTGTCCCACAGGTTGTAGACGAATGAAGTCTTCCTACTTCAGATTTAGAAGTTATGTACTCACCATAACGCTCCATCTGAGTAGGTGACTTCATTCGATGCAACCATCCCTCCATCCCCCTGACCTTTATAGAGCGAGTATTTATGCTGTTTTTTAGTGTACTGTAGTCAGTATTTTGAGGCAAACTCAATCTGAGGTCAGTCAGGGCTTGGCAAGGGGTTATGGGTAAGAGGGAGGAGCTAGGAGCTCGGAGCCTAAGCTTTTGAATTGCCGGCTCGGATCCGAGGTCGGATCCGATACCCACAGGTTGCATCCGAATGAAGTCACCTACTCAGATGGAACGTTATGGTGAGTACATAACTTCTAATTCCTGTCTTGGAAGACTGCCTTCCTTCTGGCCATAACCTCAGCAAGAAGAGTATCTGAATTGCAGGCCCTCATGGCAGTTCAACCATTCCTTATTTTTCATCAGGACAGAGTCTCATTGAGAACCAATCCTTCATTCATGCCAAAGGTGGTATCCAGGGTCTCATTGAACCAAGCTATTCACCTGCCTACCTTCTTTCCAAATCCACAAAACAAAGGGGAGAAACTTCTGTATACCCTGGACATTCACAGACAGTTGCGCTACTACTTGGACAGAACTAAGACTTACAGAAAAACTGACCAGCTGTTTGTAGCATATGCTGCTGGTATACAAGGAAAAGCAATTTCCAAACAGACAATTTCAAAATGGATAGGGAATTGCATTCGATTCTGTTACTCTTTTCATGGCAAAACTGTGCCAGCTAACATTAGACCTCATTCCACCAGAGCCACAGCCACCTAAACAGCCTTCTTAAGAGGGGTGGCTACCAAGGACATTTTAGAAGCTGCTACATGGAGCTCCGTGCATACATTTTCCAAGCATTACAACTTACCCTTATATTCCAGATCCAGAGCAAGCTTTGCTACGGCAGTCCTGCAGGGCATTTTAGCTACACCATCCTTTTCTTAGATCCTACCGCCCCCAGCTTGGCTATGGTATTCTACCATTATGTAAGGACTGCAGATGCATCCTTGAAGGACATAGTACAGTTTTGTACCTACCATAAATGTAGATGTCCGATAGGTATGCATCTGCAGTCAGGTTTACCCTCCCTCCTTCCCCTCTGTGGTATTTCTTGGGTACTTATCCCTCTTATAGCTAGCTGGGGTTATCTGTTATGGTGTATTTGTTTTATATTACTGTGCATGTTTGGAATTTTTTGCATCTCTCCAAATTTAGCCTTCCTTAGAGGGCACCTGGCATCTGGGGCAAGAAAAACTGAGGAAGATGGCGTCAGCTGACGCTTTTATACCCCAGGCTCTGACGCCGGGAAAGGCGACATCAGCCAACGCCAGACCCAGACTTTGGAATCCGGCCGACCGAAGGGCTGCCTGAGGCAGGACAACCCATATGTAAGGACTGCAGATGCATACCTATCGGACATCTACATTTATGGTTGGTACAAAACTGTACTTTATTAGCTGTGTTAATTAATTACTTCTGAAGAAGTTTGTTAATCTAGAACAAACGAAAAGCGCTTAAAGGAAGTTCATTGTGTTTTTGGGAACTGTTATTAAATCTTCGTACAGTCTGCTCTGCCGTTTTGTCCGTTTGTTTGGTATTTCTTAGTTTGCAGTGCCTGTGTTTTTTAATAATTTAACTATACTATGTCATCGGATACTCAGACTCCGGTTTTGTCTAAAAAACGCAAAGACAAGGACCGCCACACGAGGTCTGTGGCCTCTACCGACACCACGCCAAAGTCGACTACACGTGGTCCGGTTCTCAGTGAGGCGCCTACGCAGACCCTGATTACCGACGACACTTCTTTGATGGTGTCTCCTGTGCCCAAGGTCGCAGGCTCCTCGGCCCACACCCCGACTACAGATACCGAAGCCACTCTTGGCGTTGAAACTCAGAATGTGGACAGGTCCACCTCCACTCAAGGTGTCTTCAGACCTTCCTCTTCTTTCTCCATCAAGGCTTTCACAAAGTCTAAAGCAACCATGCACCCTAAAAGACCAGCTACACAGGGCCCATCTCCAGGCCCCATGCCTAAGAAACAGATGCTTAAAATGGCTGAGGATTTAATTACTCTAATCAGAGGCTCTCAGCCCCCACCGGACAAAAGGCCCAGAGTGGAGGAAGATTCCCCCTCCCCTGATCAGGGCTCCATTCTTTCAGAGCACTCTGATGATGAGGAACATTCTTACTCCCCTTTTGAAGACTCTGATGCGGAGGAGTCCATCCCTTCTGCATCCCCCCTTGAGGATTACTCATTTGGGGAAACTTTGCATACCTTAAGGGAACACTTCCACTGGGAAGGCCAGGATTATTCAGATTCCAAGAAAGGCTCAGGGAATTTCTCTTGTTACCTCAGCATAGGCCTCTGGCTATACCTCCTGTCTTGGACATCCTAGATGATGTTTACTCAAGAGGCCTGCCTTAACCCAGACTCTACCTCCAGCTCCAGTTAAGCCTGACCGGTACTACAGGGTTCCTGACTCACACCAATTTCTTTACAAAAGCCATGCTGGTGACCCAGAAACCATCTCACAGGGCCCCAAGGGAGTTAAGGCCTCCATTGCCAAAAATCCATTGCCTTCCGAGAGAGATTCCAGATCCTTAGAAAGGTGGGGAAAAAAGGTATATACATCGGCTACCTTATCCATGAGGGCCTTAAACTGTCAGTTTCATATGCTAAAATACCAACAGTTTTTGTTATCACAATTGAAGAGTAAAATGTCACAACCTGAACAACCAGACTTGAAGGAGTTGCAGGATTTGATGCATAGTGCAGAACAAGTGGGTAAGCATACCTTACAATGTGGTTTTGATGCTCTAGAGGCTCATGTAGAGCTGCTGTTACAGGATCAGTCATACGTAGGCATGCCTGGCTCAAGGAACAAGCCTTGCCTGATCATGTCAAAGCTAAATTACTAGACGCCCTCTTCAAAAGGATGTACTATTTGGTGCTAATGCTGAGGAGGTATTAAGGAAAATGGAGGAAAAGGCTAAATCAATGCAAACTGTGAAAGAATTTCTACAGGTTCAACCCCACGCTTTTAGTAGAAATTGGCCTTCCAAAACTGGTCCTTTCCTGCCACAGACAGACCCCAAAGAGGCAGATACAGGCCCGAGGGGCAGAGGACAATCCCAAGGCTCAGATAGAGGCAGACAATGGCAAGCTCCTACACAAAGAGGTGGTGAGGATAACTCGCAATCTTTCAGAAAGCAAACCCAATGACTTACCCTTTGCATGCCAACCAGGTTTCAAATGGCAGCCCCCTTAGGAGGAAAGCTGGCATTATTTTCAAAAAATTGGCATGTTGTCACAAAGGACAAATGGATCCTGGACATTATAAACAGAGGCTACAAATTCCATTTTCACACCCTTCCAAAAATGAGAGGCATGCCAAATCTGCCACACAATCAAAGGGCAGAGGCACAAAAGCAAATTACAGATCTCATAAACATGAAAGCTATTCAGGAGGTACCTACGCATGAACAAGGTCAAGGTTTCTATTCCAGGCTATTTCTGGTGCCAAGGAAGGGAAAAGATTGGAGACCTATTTTGGATCTATCCATCCTAAACACATTTCTACTGCACAAAATTCAAGATGCTCACTCTACAGCAACTTCTTCCCATGCTGGGCAAGGAGTCTTGGCTGGTAACATTGGACCTCAAGGAGGCATACCTGCATGTCCCAATCAGGCAAAATTGCAGAAGGTACCTCAGATTTCTTGCAGGTTCAACCCATTATCAATTCTCTGCATTGCCCTTTGGCTTATCTACTGCCCAGAGTATTCACAAATGCCTGGCATCAGTAATTGCCTTCTGCAGACTTCAAGGGATACAAATATATCCCTATTTGGACGACTGCCTGATCCAAGCGGACGGCAAGCACATTCTTCTGAAACATCTGGCTTATGTAATAATGTTATTGAAATCTCTGGGATACACAGTCAACAAAAAGAAATCAAGGCTAATACCCGCTCGGAAGATAATTTTCCTGGGGGCCAATTTGGACACAAACACCCAGATGGCCTACCTCACGCCAGAGAAGCAGGGGCAACTAATACAATACTTCAGAACACTAGCAAATTGCACCAGGCTGACTGCAAGGAAAATCCTGCAGGCTCTGGGATTCATGGCATCTTGCATCTTACTAATCCCATGTGCAAAGCTGCATATGAGGAAACTACAATGGTACCTAAAAAACGTATGGTCTCAACACAGCCACAGTTTGGAAACAATAATACCACTAATTCCATGTCTGCAAAAGGAATTTCTGTGGTGGGCTCAAGCATGTCAAACAAACACAGGTCTTCCATTCAGCAAGCCTCAAGCAAATCAAGTCATCACAACAGACACCTTGGACTACGCCTGGGGGGCACACATGACAGATCGGTGCATTCAGGGCAAATGGTACCAAAAAGAAAAGCACCTTCACATTAATCAAAAAGAAATGCTAGCCGTAATAAATGCTATGAAAGCTTTCAAGGACCTTCTACAACCAGGTCAATTATTGATAAGAACGGACAACACCACAGTCATGTGGTACATAAACAGGGAGGAACACATTCTTACCCCCTATGCAGACTGGCCATGTCACTTTGGAACATGGCCATGGACTTACAAATGGAACTACAAGCACAGTACTTGCCAGGCAAGGAAAACACGCTGGCAGACAACCTAAGCAGGAATATGACAGATCCACACGAATGGAAATTGCATCCAAAAGTTTTTACAGAAATAATCCAAGAATGGAGAAGGTCAGACATAGATCTCTTTGCCTCCCACAAGAATCATCAATTGACAAAATTCTGCTCAAGGATCTTCCATCCAAAGGCCTGGAGAGTGGACGCTCTTTCTTTCAGTTGGACATCAATGACAGTTTATGCCTTCCCTCCTCTTCCTCTGCTGCCCAAAGTTCTATTAAAGACCAAAGCAGACAGACCAAAGATGATTCTCATTGCTCCGGACTGGCCAAGGCAACACTGGTACCCACTCCTGAGGAGCCTGACACATTCCCCACCATGGACCCTGCCTCTAATGCCTCTTCTTCTGACTCAGCACAGTTTCAAAACTCTTCGCAGCCAGCTAAAAACACTCAATCTAGCCGCATGGAAGATTCCTTAGCATCTCAACAGGCCCTACTGTCCAAGGAGGTGCAGGATGTCATTTTGGAGGCCAGAAGGCCATCAGCTAGAAAAGCTTACTCCGCAAAATGGAAACGTTTTTGTGTCTGGAATGAGAAAAAGGGCCAGGATCCTGGAAAACTGAATTTACCTCAAATACTACAATATTTGGCTAAACTGCTAAGCAGTGGACTTTCTTTCTCCTCCATCAAAATACATGCCTCAGCCATTTCTGCAGAATACAACACTGATCCACCTTTATTCTCTCACCCTCTCTTAAGACAGTTCCTCAGAGGGGCTAAGAATTTAAGGCCTCCAAGGAAACAACCAATACCTGCTTGGGATCTGAATTTCATTCTGGAAAAATTGACCTTGCCTCCTTTTGAGCCAGCTGCTTCATCAGAGTTGCAATATTTGTCCTGGAAAACAGCTTTCCTTCTGGCTATCACCTCAGCTCGTAGAGTTTCAGAACTACAGGCTCTCATGGCTGTCCAGCCTTTTATCATCTTCATCAGGACAGAGTTTCCGTATGAACCAACCCATCCTTTATGCCTAAAGTGGTATCCAGGGTAGCTTTAAATCAGGCCATACATTTACCTACTTTTTATCCTAATCCTCAAAACAAAGGGGAGAGATTACTACATTCCTTGGACATCCACAGACAGTTGCGTTATTATTTGGACAGAACAAAGCCTTTCAGAAAATCAGAACAGCTCTTTGTGGTCTATGCGGTAGGAGCTCAATGGAAACCAATTTCCAAACAGACAATCTCAAAATGGATAGCCCACTGCATACGCTTTTGCTATTCCTTTCATGGCAAAACTGTTCCTACAGGCATTAGAACTCATTCCACCAGGGCCACAGCCACCTCTGCAGCCTTCCTCAGAGGAGTTCCTACCAAGGATATTTTGGAAGCAGCCACTTGGAGTTCTGTGCATACCTTCTCCAAGCACTACAACCTACCATTATACTCCAAATCTAGAGCAGGCTTTGCCACTGCAGTCTTGCAGGGCATTTTGGCTCCTCCTAGATGTCCTTCAAGAATGCAACTGCAGTCCTTACATATGGGTTGTCCTGCCTCAGGCAGCCCTCGGTCGGCCAGATTCCAAAGTCTGGGTCCGACGTCGGCTGATGTCGCCTCCTCCCCGACGTCAGAGCGGCTGGGGTATAAAGGCATCAGCCGACACCATCTTCCTCAGTCTTTCTTGCCGCGTGGTGCCCAAAGCAGAAGCAGTTCGCAAGTGCCGGTCGGTCAGCTCCTGTGTTTTTCGTATCCGAAGTCATCAAAAAAGCTAAGTACCCCGTTGGGGATCTTTTTCTTGCCTCAGCCGATGTCAGAAAAAACTGAAAAAGTTAATAACTGTTTGTCTTGTGGTAAACAAATACCTCATAAGGATTTCCATTCTTACTGCCTCCCCTGCCTTGGCCCAGACCACGACGTCTCGGCCTGTGCTGCCTGTGCTTGCTTCAATAAGCGCACCCTCAGGCGCCGGGCAGAGTTTGCTGAAGACTTTTTTGGCGACAAATTCTCCTATACCATGCCGTCGGAACAACCGACACCTCATATTTCCAAAAAACGGAAGGACCGGGACCGACATCCTCGGCCCGTGACTTCCACCGACACCACGCCAAAAATTACCGTGAGTGCATCGGTCTCTTCTGAGGCGGTTGTTCCACCGCTCCGGACCGATGATACCGCTTTACCGATCACTCCGGCCCCGGAGCCTGTGCCGGTGCCGGTGGTTGATTTTCCTCCAGATTCTGAAGCCCAAGATTTACCGGAGACCATACCAGTGGACAAGGTTACTCCAGCACATGGGGCAGCTAGGCCCCCTATGTCTATGTCTATCAAGGCCTACACACGTGTTAAGGCTGCTAGCCAGGCTAAGTCTCTCCCTCCTAAAGCTCTGCCTCAGCCCACTACTGATAAACAAATCATGTCTTTAGCTGCAGATTTAATTTCTTTAATCAGAGGCTCCCAGGCCCATCCTGGCAGAGGATCTCAGCCACCTTCCGACAAAAGGCCCAGGGTTGAGCATACAGACACCCTTTCTTCAGATGAAGCCTCTGATGACTCTGATCACTCCGATATCCAGGAAGAGTCCTTTCAGGCCTACGAGGATTCAGATGCGGAGGATTCTATCCCCTCTGCCTCTCCTCCTGAGGATATTTCTTTTGGGGAAGTTTTTCACTCCATGAGGGAGCACTTTCAGTGGCAAGGCCAGGAATTCTCCGATTCCAGGAAACGGCTTCGTACCTTCCTTAAGCTACCACAACACAGGCCTTTAGCTATCCCTCCAGTGCTAGATGTTCTGGATGATGTGTACTCAGATTCGAGTGCTTCTCCTGATTCTCTCCCTCCTGCTCCTGTCAAGCCGGACAGATACTACAGGGTTCCTGAAACACACAAACATTTCTTTAAGGCCCATGCTGTTGATCTAGAAACAATTTCCCAGGGGCCCAAAGGGGTGACTACATCCACGGCCAAGAATCCCTTGCCCTCAGACAGGGAAGCTAGGTCCCTGGAGAGGTGGGGCAAAAAAGTTTATATCTCAACCACACTGGCTATGAGAGCCCTCAATTGCCTTTTTCATATGTTTCAGTATCAGGATTTCTTGATGTATGATTTGTAGAAAAAGTTAGCCTCTCCCGAGCCTTTAGATAGGAAGGCCCTGCAGGATGTGGTTCACAACACACAGCAGGTTAGCAATCATTTTCTTCAGTGTGGATATGATGCATTGGAAGCTTCATGTAGGGCAGCTATGACAGTGGCCGTCATACGTAGACATGCATGGTTAAAAGAACAGCCATTACCAGATCATGTTAAAGCAAAGCTTCTAGATGCACCTCTGGAAAAGCACAAGCTATTTGGTACTAATGCTCAGGATGTGTTGAAATCAATTAAGGAAAAGGCTAAATCAGTGCAAACAGTCAAGGATTTCCTCCAGGTTCAGCCTCCTAGGTTCAGCAGGAATTGGCCTTCTAAGAATTGGTCCTTTCCAGACACTGACAAATTTCAAAGGGGAAAAAACAGGCGTGCCCGAGGAAGAGGGCAATACAGAGGCTCCTACAGGGGACGCCAATGGCAACCAACTAATCAGAGAGGTGGCGCGGGGACTTCCCCTGCCCCACAGGGACAATCACAATGACTTACCTTTGACACCGCCAACCAAGGCTCAAAGAGAAGCACCTTTAGGTGGAAAATTATCCTTATTTTCAAAAAAACTGGCACATTTTAACAAAGGACAAATGGATTCTGGACATAATAGACTTGGGCTACAGGTTCCACTTCCATACTTTACCAACAAGACAAGGCATGCCAAACCTGCCACAAAATCAAAGGCAGAGACATTCGAACAAATTTCAAAGCTGAAACAAATCAAAGCAATAGAAAAGGTTCCTACTCAGGAACAAAGCCAGGGATTTTACTCAAGACTGTTCCTTGTTCCAAGAAAAGAAAAGCAATGGAGACCTATACTGGACTTGTCCGCTCTAAACACTTTTCTCATTGTACCAAAATTCAAAATGCTGATGCTACAGCAACTCCTTCCCATGCTGGGCAAGGGGTCTTGGCTGGTTACTCTGGTCCTCAAGGAGGCATACCTGCATGTCCCAATCAGACACAGTTGCAGAAGATACCTCAGATTTCTTGCAGGGTCAGAGCATTATCAATTCTCAGCATTGCCTTTTGGCTTATCTACTGCCCAGAGTATTCACAAATGCCTGGCATCAGTAATTGCACATTGCAGACTCCAGGGGATACAAATATACCCTTACCTGGACGACTGCCTTATACAAGCGATAGCAAGCACGCCTTGACAAAAAACTTGAATGTTGTCATTCACTTACTACAGGCTTTGGGATACACAGTCAACTTACAAAAATCAAGACTACTGCCATCCCAACAAATAACTTTTCTAGGAGCCAAACTAGACACAGAATCTCAAATGGCTTACCTCACAGAAGAGAAGCAAGAACAACTACCACATTACTTCAAAAGCCTAGCAAAGCTCACCCAGATGACTGCAAGGAAAATCCTGCAGGCCCTGGGTTTCATGCATCTTGCATTCTACTGATTTCACTGGCAAGACTACACATGAGAAAACTACAATGGTACCTAAAAAGTTTATGGTCTCAACACAGCCACAACTTAGAAGCAATTATCCCACTCGTCCCATGTCTACAAAGGGAATTTTTGTGGTGGGCCCAAGCAAGCCAGTTAAACAAAGGTATGCCTTTCAACAAGCCTCAAACAAGCCAAACCATTACAACAGACACCTCAGACCATGGCTGGGGGGCGCAGATGGAGGGCAGATGTATTCAAGGGCAATGGACTCCCCAGGAAATACATCTGCACATCAATCAAAAAGAGATGTTAGCAGTAATGCATGCAATCGAGGCCTTCGGAAAATATCTTCAGCAAGGTCATCTACTAATAAAGACAGACAACACCACTGTTATGTGGTACATAAACAAGCAGGGAGGTACTCATTCTTACCCCCTTTGCAGACTAACAATGACTCTTTGGGAAAAATCCCTGAAACTGAACATACAGCTACAATCTCAGTTTGTTCCGGGCAGGGACAATGTTCTAGTGGACAGTCTAAGCAGAAACATCCTGGATCCACACGAATGGATATTGCATCCAGACATTTTTGCACAAATAACTTCTGCATGGGGGAGGCCGGACGTCGACCTCTTTGCCTCCCACCTCAATCATCATCTGAAAAAGTTCTGCACGAGATCACATCATCCACAAGCCTGGAAAATAGATGCTCTCTCATTCAGCTGGAACTCTCTAACAATCTATGCATTCCCACCTCTACCATCGATGACCAACGTGTTACTGAAGATCAAAGCAGAGCAACCGAAAGGCATCTTAATAGCTCCAGATTGGCCAAGACAGCACTGGTATCCACTACTAAGGAGCATAACTTGCACCAAACCGTGGACCCTACCTCTATGGTCTCCACTCTTGACTCAGCACAATTTCAGGACGGTTCATCCCAACCTGCAAACTCTGCAGCTGACAGCTTGGAGGGTCCCATGATTTCTCCCCATATCTCTTTCTCCAAGGAAGTTCAACAGATATTATTAGAAGCACGCAGACCTTCCACCAGAAAAGCTTATTCAGCCAAATGGAAGAGATTCAGCATCTGGAATACCAACAAGGGACAGGATGCATCAGTAATGAACATTCCACAGATATTGGAATACTTGGCAGACATGCTGCATAATGGACTTTCCTATTCTTTCATAAAAATACACGCTTCAGCGATTTCAGCAAGATACAACACCGATCCTCCTGTGTTCTCTCATCCTTTGCTAAGATGATTTCTAAGAGGGGTAAAGAATATCAAACCTCCCAGAAAACCACAAGTGCCTGCATGGGACCTCAATTTCGTGTTGGAAAAATTAACCTTTCCTCCCTTTGAGCCAGCAGCATCTGCAGAATTGCAATTTCTTTCCTGGAAAACAGTTTTCCTGTTGGCAATAACCTCAGCAAGAAGAGTTTCGGAGATACAGGCCCTCATGGCAGTACCTCCATTCCTCATTTTTCATCAGGACAGGGTTTCTTTAAGAACCAATCCTTCTTTTATGCCAAAAGTGATATCCAGGCTGTCTAAATCAAGCAATTCACCTGCCTACTTTCTTCCCCAATCCTCAAAATAAAGGGGAAAAGCTGCTGCACACTTTGGACATTCACAGACAACTACGCTACTACTTGGACAGAACAAAGGCCAACAGAAAGTCTAACCAACTATTTGTAGCTTACGCTCCTGGAGTACAAGGAAAAGCAATTTCCAAACAAACAATTTCAAAATGGATTGGGCATTGCATCAGATTTTGCTATTCCTTCCATGGAAAGGGTGTGCCAGCCAATGTCAGACCACACTCCACCAGAGCTACAGCCACCTCCACAGCCTTCCTAAGAGGGGTGGCTACAAAGGACATTCTAGAAGCTGCTACATGGAGCTCCATGCATACATTTTCCAAGCACTACAACCTCCTTTTATATTCCATATCCCGAGCAGGCTTTGCTTCGGCAGTCCTGCAGGGCATTTTAGCTACACCATCCTTATCTTAGAGCCTACCACCCCCAGCTTGGCTATGGTATTCAACCCATATGTAAGGACTGCAGTTGCATTCTTGAAGGACATAGTACAGTTTTGTACCTACCATAAATGTAGATGTCTGATAGATATGCAACTGCAGTCAGGTTTTCCCTCCCTCCTTCCCCTCTGTGCATTGGGTCCACTTTCCTCCCTTTATACTTAGCTGGGGATATCTGTTATGGTGTATCTGTTTATTGCTATTGTGTATGTCTGGAATTTTTTATCCAGTTCTAATTTTTGCCTTCCTTGGAGGGCACCTGGCATCTGGGGCAAGAAACACTGAGGAAGATGGCGTCGGCTGATCCCTAGCCGCTCTGACGTCGGGGAGGAGGCGACATCAGCTGACGTCGGACCCAGACTTTGGAATCCGGCCGACCGAGGGCTGCCTGAGGCAGGACAACCCATATGTAAGGACTGCAGTTGCATATCTATCCGACATCTACATTTATGGTAGGTACAAAACTGTACTTTCCAACTAGTGCCTACCACCCCTTTCTTAGCTTTGGGATTCTACCCATCTGTTATGACTGCAGCTGTATGCACGATGAACATAGTGCAGTTTTGTACCTACCATAAATGTAGATGTTCGAGTGCTAATACAGCTGCAGTCTAGGTTTCCCTCCCTCCTTCCCCTCTTGGGACAGGCATATAGGCTAACACATCGTCATACAACCTGATTGGGGTTTTCATTTATGATGTATTTGCTTGCAACTACTGTATTTTGATTATATAGCACTGCATTATCACACAATTTTATTATTGCCTTCCTTCTGGGGGCACCTGACATCTGGGGCAAGAAAAACTGAAGAAAATGGCGTCGGCTGGTTCCTTTATACCCCTGTCGCACTGACGTCAGGGAAGAAGTGACAACAACCGACGCCGGACCTAGACTTTGGAATTCGGCCGACCGAGGACCCGCCCGACGGCAGGAGAACCCATCTGTTATGACTGCATCTGTATTAGCACTCGAACATCTACATTTATGGTAGGTACAAAACTGTACTTTCTGTTTTCACACTGGGAGAGCTAAAAGAGAGCTAGAATTAAGCTGTTACTCAATGTGCAGCCATCTTGGAAGCAAATGCAACCTGATATTAAGTCAGTGACTTGTGCTCCTAGGAGAAATACCTGTAGCTGTTACAAGGTAAACAGAGCAGGAACTATATTGTATGGGAAACCTTAGATGCCATAAGAAGTAATAAGAGACTATCAAATGGATGAATGAGATACTAGAATTGTATGCATATTGATCAACAAAATTGCATTGAGGCCATTACTTGTTACTTACAATTGAAGAAATGGTTTCAAGTTTGCTAAATGCTAATTTTTTCTTAGTACTAGAGGTACCGAGGTGTGTATCAGATAAGGCTAGATAAACAAAGTTTTAGATTGTATACCTTTAGCATACCATTAGGTGGGTACAGATTCTTTAAACTATGACTTGGCATTTTCATCACCACCCAGTATGCTTCATAGAACGTATGCCTGAATAATTGAAAGTCTGTGTAGCACTGTAAACAAAATGAATATTTACGTATGGGGTCATACACAAGAAGAGTACAACGTGAGGCTATTACAGCTGTTCACTAGATTAAACCAGCATATTTAAAGGTTGAATAAGAACAAATGTAAAAATCAAAGTGGCAGTTCTAAAATTCCTAAGTCATACTCTGGTATCAATAGGCCTGAAGCCTAATCCAGAAAAAGTCTGAACTTCTCTACAAATGCCAGTGTCAGACGACAAACTATTATTACTGATGTTCCTAGGGATAATGCAGCATGCTGTTAAGCTCGTTTCTAATGTGTCTGAACGAACTGTGGCTCTAAGAAAGTTGTTAGAAAAATATTTAGGTTGCAAATATAGCTGTGAACCAGAAAAGTTCAAAAACTAAATATAGATGCTCCAGCATTAAAATACTGTGATGTGAATAACTGAGGTGTGTTGCAGGTAGATGCTAGATGACGGAACACTGTAGGAGCTGTGATCTTTCAAGAGGTGCACTAAGATAGAAAAGGAACAAGTAGCTAAAGTGTGTGGATGTGAAAAATGCTTTGCTTATATTTATGTCAAAGCAGTTAAAAGGAAAACAAATTGCAAACCATTGCAAATGATATTCAGAAAGTTAAGGTATCACCAGTATTACAGAGCATGCTGCTTAGTGTACAGAAATTTGAAATGCAGACCAGGCAAGAAATTCCAGGTAGCAGGTGTACAGACAACAAAGCTGTAGCCAAGGGAGCCCGCAGGATTTTTTGCAGGGGGGTGCAAACCCAAGCCCCGCCCATGCAGCTCCACCCCCCTGCTGCTCCGCCCACTCAGTCCCACCCACCCTGCCCATGCAGCCATTCCAGTGTTCCATTACTTGGCTATTTTTCCCCATTTGTCATAGACACTATTAAAGTCTCTCAGTGTGCATACTGTTTTATGCTTTAGTTCTACAATGATTACAGGTATTTGGATTTCATTTACAATGTTTATTTAAAATTTTATAGCACAAACCCTGATAGACGTTTACTAAACCTAAACAAAGCAATAGTCTTACAATGAAAAGAGACTTGGCATTAAAACTTCTCCACCTTTGAAACCCACATTCACTGAAACAACATTGAAACCCGCATTCAAAGAAAGTGCATCTGGCCAGTGGCAGGGTATGTTTACCTTTGGGCTCGTTTCAAATCATAGGCTCCTTGCACACATTTTTAGAACCATGGAAAGGTTATTTGATTCACCTTCCTGACTGGATTAATTGTACTATATAATAATTGAATTATATCCCTTGTATAATACAGCACCACTTGTTAGAGCGTATTTTAAGTTTATAGTTCTGAACATTTTTCCTTTAAACAATGAAACATACCATATATACCAATAATGACAACCTGCCCAATTCAGAACATTTCAACCATAAAGGGCCACTCTACTCTAACTTCTGTCATACAATCCACCAATTTCAATCAATATGCAGAATCTTTGCAGAAGTAAAAGTCATCTGAATAATTCCACATTAAAGAGATCTGAAACCAGTGAAGTGGTTGTTGCTAGAAAACAACTTCATATTTCAGCGTTTAATCTACAAATTCATTGCCTGCTGCCCTTGAAGAATAAATTCCCTATGTTATATTAAAAAAAATGGTATGCTGGTATATTGCAATGAGGATTGGGTGGCAAGCTTAAAAACAAGTTCATAGTTATTAGGCATCACATCCAAAGGAGAACATACTCAGGACTGTAGCACTCCACCTACTTAAAATACAAATCTACATGTTGTAAGAGTAGAACCTGTAGCCCTCTGTATCAAGATGCAAGTATGCTACCTGCTGTGCTGCTTTAAAAATTATATACCACAATAGTGATACCATTTGCTAAACAAAACAGTTGCACATTTTAAGTAAGCTTAGCATGAGCAGCAGTAAATTTCTCTTCCCTTGAAGCTCACAATTCCTTGAAAATGCACTTGAAAATAAAATTCACCTGCTAACTCTAACTAGGGCATTTCACTCTCTCTCTCACACACACACCTCAACCTCTTAATGGAAGAAATCTGGGCAAAGCCTAAAATAAATAGGAGCAGATTATAAATATTGCTGTCATGAACTTAGAACATTGCTAGAATCACTGCACCTGCTTCTGACAAAGTACCTTCTTGATGACACACAGGACAAATATATATTTGTGCAGTTATTCAAATCCAGACTGTTTTTAAAATAAAAAAGTCACTTACTACCAATGGACAAATTATGCTACCAAAGAAAAATAAGTATTAGATCAATAACTACAAATAGGTCTAATTAAACAGCTGAATAATATTACCTATGTACTTACTTCACAGTGCGACTCAGCTTCTTAACTACCACAGTTTGTTCCAAACCTGAAGTGCTGAGAGCAAAACAGAATAATGTAATCACTGGAGATAATTGAAAATAGTTTAGAACATTACTTGGCTAAAATATTATGAAAACAGCATGAGTTACAGAACTTCTTGGGAAGAAATTGAAATGCAAAGTAACATTAGTCAAACATTTCATTTATAGCCCCATGGGTGCTTTATGTAATGAAATAAGTACTTTGCCTGCAATTTCATAACATACATGTTTAGATACCTACTGTACGATGATGTATACTAGTTGGCCTAGTATACATCGAATGCAGTTTTTTTCAAATAGGGAATAAAATGTATTGTTTGAAAAGTAATGTATTTCTATAGTCACCTGCAGATATATTTTATAGAACTTCATATAAATGTGTACATGTATTTCAGAACCTCTTACATTAACCTTTATAAAAATTTGTTAAGCTATATGTCTATGAACTTTAACTAAGAGCGACCATATGAATTTATTGGTGTGTGTGTATGTGTGTTCAGGATGAGTAGTGAAACCATATGAAATCAAGTTCCTTATTCCTACTAGTATCATGCTAAATTCAGTTAGTAAATATTTAACATTTAGTCCAGTTCATAAAACAAAGTTAATATTTTATTTCAATGAACACTTGCATCACTAGCTGGATTGCCAACTTCCTCACAGGATGCAGGAGATCAAAATAGAAAATGCCTGAGCACCAAACCCTGGGGGACTCCATTGGTAACTGGTCTCTTTCCCTATTTTGATCTCCTGCATCCTGTGAGCAATTTGGCAATCCAGCTAGTGATGCAAGTGTTTGCTCCTATTTTATTCATCTTTTGTACTACACCTGAGTAGGGGATTGTGTCAAAAGTCTTGGCCAGGTCAAGGTAATGTGGTGTGAACTGTTTTACCTTCATCCATTGCTTTGGTAACAAAAGTAAAGCCTAAACTTTGCCCATGATTTTGAGCCTTTCACACTTTCCTCTGGGCTGTTTTCAAACACATGTTTAGGGTCGTGCAAGTGCATACATGTATGCATTCTTTGATTCACCTTCCTGATTATATTAAATTATATTTCTTGTATCATACAGCACCAGCTCTTAGACTGTTTTAAATTTGTAGTTTTGAACAGTCTTCTAGTAAGCAATGAAACAAAATGTATGAACCAATGACAGAACTACCCATTTCAGAAAATTTCAACCATAAAAGGCTACTTAAACTTCTGTCATTACAATCCACCAATATCAGTAAATATGCAAAATGTCTGCAGAAGTCAGTCATCTAAATAATTCTACATTAAAGGGATCTCTAATGAAGAGGTTGCTGCTAAGAAAACTTTATATTTCATTGTTTCATCTACAAATAAAGTGGCTGTTGCCTTTGAAGAATAAATTGCCTATGTTACATTAAACAATGATAAGCTAGTAAAATTGCAATAGGAAATGGATGGCTAACTGGTAACAGGTTCATAGTTACTAGGTATTTGTGTCCAAAGGAGGACATTCACAGGACTGCAGCATCCACTCCCTTTAAAGTACAACAGTACAGTATCAACGATCCACCTGCATACTGTGGAAGTAGAACCCCTAGCCTTCTGCATCAAAAGTAAGGCAACTACCTGTTTTGCTACTAACAATGCAAACAGACTTGGAATAAGCAGCACTAAACTTCTCTTCTCCTGAAGCCCTCAGCAAAATTTTTCATTTATTTAACAGGAAAGTACAACTTGAACAAAGCCAGTTTTCAGTGGAGGTGCAGGTAGAAATGCACCAGACCAAGGTCTTTGTAATATAGGAGAGAACAGACCACCCAGAGGGAACCCACACAAACACAGGGAGGACATACAGACTCCACACAGGAGGCGCCACAGCCAAGAATCAAACCACAGAACCTCTTGCTCTGAGGCAACGCTACCACTGCACCATCAACTTGCCACAGCTAAATCTCTCAATTTCATAGCAGAAGAAACTGGAAAAAGACAAAATTTATTTGGGGAAGAGGCACATGCCCAAAACCAAGGACACATTGTAAATATTGCTTGCATTATCTTAGAATGTTGCTGAAATAGTGTTTTGTGTTGCAGTGTGTTCTGAAATAGTGTTTTGTGTTGCAGTGTGTTTCCAAAAAAAGATTATTTAGTGAATTCCATTCTCACTGATTTAACACAAAACCAGAAATTTTAAGAGGACCTATCACAACTGGATTGGTGGCGACAGCGTGGGTAGAGAATGGAAACTGTTGTGCCTAAGGTTCAGGCTTTAAACCTGGGTAATTCTAACCCCCATGTATAAGTAACTGGGGCAACACACACACACACATTAAGTGAAATGGAGCACAGTTCTGCATAATGAAATGAAACAGCCTACTTAAATTGAAATGCCTGCATATAGAAATGAAACAGAGCTTACACACCCCTTAAATAAAATTACTTACTGAAGCACAGTTAAAAAATGAATTCAGGTTTGGACCCAGAAATACATTGCCTAATTGTTTTATGTCCAAATAAAATGGCACAGGGGAATTGTTGCTACAACTGTGGTCCACAAGCAATGCAATATATTCTCAAATACTAAAGCTATTTTTGTGATAAAATGCTGGTGTTATATAAAATAGCAACTGCGAGTTGAGTAGCTAAAATGTTATACTATAAAATGCTAATCAGATCGGAATTATGTTCTATCTACCCAGAAGTAGCAGTTAACCACCAATGAAAAATAAGCCTCTTAAGTTAACACTCTAACTTAAATGACCGTGTGCTGTGGTCTGAATATGTACAGTGAAAGTTACTTTCCTGAAAAGTTCTCTGTATTCAGTCTCCAGCATTTTTAATTTTCCACAGCAGAGAATTATCGAATTAGACAATTTTAACAAGCAAATGAGCATGATAAATGCATCACATTTTTCCAACTTCCAGAAGGAAATGCAGAAATGTATTAACATTCTTTTAACAGTTTTATAGTTATGCTTTTATTTGTTTTGATATGTTTCTCATATTTTTTAACTTTGGATTAAATTGATATATATTCTTTTATTACCCCCCTTTGAGGAGTTCTTTATTCTTAAATGAAACAGGGCACAGCTCTGCATAATGAAACAGCCTGCTTAAATGAAACGGGACACAGCTCTTGATGATGAAATGAAACACAGACATTTGTGTTACTATTTTGTGTGGTTCCAGAGGAAGACTTTTTGTTTTGAGAGACTTTTGACTTTGAATAACTGTTTCCCTCCAAAGAGGTTTCACATGTAAAATACACAAACATTTATTACCAGTAATTCTCTGTTTTAGTAAACTCCCAACACTTCATTAATAGGACTTTCACTAGTAAGCATAAACTTCACATTGGACTGTCATCTCAGAGCCCTTGGTCTGTCTATCCTTTCACAAAACATCTTCAGACTCCTCTGGATTCTAACTCTAAATGACTTATTCATCTTAAATTTTCCCTGGCCTTAAAAAAGGCACACATACTCAGCTGGTTCCCATTATCAGGCCCTTAGAGACCATTCATTATTTATTAGTCCAAGCTTAGTCTTCCAAGTAATAACTACTTTCCACTTCCAGAAACAGCTCAGCTTTGGCTCACTAATATTTCTGCTAAACAGCCTGCTTAAATGAAACCGAGCACAGCTCAGTCTCCACATAGAAATTAAGTTTGCAGCATTCCACAGGTGATCAGAATAGACTTGCACTGTACTTGCATTTTGAGAAACTAGAAATCATTAACAGGCACCCTTCTGCCTTAGCACAGATCTTCTAAAGCCACAGAAAACACCTTGAACAGGAAAGCTTTGATAATCCACACAAGAAACAATCATACTAAAATAACAGGATTTCCTATCAATGAACTGTAGTCTTTCTGATACAGTAACAGTGAAGTCGATAAAAAGTGCATGTGGCAAAGCAGCATACTTTCCTTAGCATAATACTGATAAATCTGGTGGAAATACGTAGTAGTTACAAATATATTCCTAAAGGAGTAATGTCCAAAAAAAGCTTCATTTACACTAATCAGCAACTGTTCTAATTTAAATGTATTATTTTTCATGTTTCATCCACATGCATATTTACAGCTGATTTTAAAGAGTGAAAAAAATTTAAAGAAATTAAATGAAATGGAGCTTACCATCCCAACCCGTGGAAGTTGACTTAGTCTGAACTGATGCGATCGTTTTTTTTCACGCGCACTTTTGTGTTTTTAAATTAAGTAGCGTGCGTGCGGCACACGCATGAGTCAGGCCTTGCAGCTGTAAAGTGGGAGGGTGTTTCTCTCCTCCTCGCGCTATGGTCCTGGCACCTAAAACGGTATGCAATGGGCGTTCTTAAAGGGGAATGCCCTTTCTTTAAAAAAAAAAACAAAACAAAAAAACCCCTTTTTTTTGTAAATTAAAATAAAATGAATTTCTCGGCCAGCCGATTCCAGGGGGGTGCAAGTGCACCCCCTTGCACCTGCCTGCGGGCGCCCTTGGCTGTAGCTAGGGAATTTGGCACCCTGGGAAGTACACCCGTTTGACATCCTACACACCACCAAATCATGTTGTCCTGCTTTATCCAGTAGGTCCTGCAACTGCTGCCTCAGAGCACTCTTTTCCTCTCTGTCACAACCCTGCTGTGGAGCATAGGGTGCAGTTATGAATACTGCCCTATCTATACTGGACTCAGTTCTGGACCAAGTGGCTTTGCTGCACTGCTCTTCTGTCTTGTGTCCTGGACACATTGGATGTCTAATTTCTTCCTTAACATCTTGTCATCCACTCCCAAGCTGTGTACTGTCAGTGAACGTATATTCAGTGCATCAGTCCTTAGTTCATATTTGATTTGTCAGTTTCATTGTTTTGCATCTAACGTTTGCTCAGCAGAGCTACTTTAGGAACCCCATACTGGGGAAATGGACATCAGCCAGATCATACCTTATTGATCCTGGGCTGCTGAGCCTTATGGTGGGCACTCACTGATCAACAGAGGCACATAGACTTCCCCTTATTAGCATAGGTTCCTGCCATAAGACCAGTCCTCACCAGCAAGTACTCTTGCCCATTTTTGTTGATACTAGTCCACGTGACCAAGTCATCTAGAGACATCATAACACAGTCTCTGTTCCAAATACCATGAAGTAATCAAAGTGGTAGACAAAGAAAGTGTAAATGTGATTTGCTCATTGAAGTATTTATAATCTTGAGATGGGAGATACCTGATGTATTCCTATCTGACAATTGTCTGTAATACTTAAGGAGCTCCGAGGCTCTTTGGGTGACTAGGGATTCTGCCATGTAATATAAAGTCCCCAGTACCCACATCCTAATGGGTAAGTAGAGAATACTATCCAGAGAAGAATCCAATGGAAAAGAGCTGTGTTAAAAGCTATGATGAGAGTCATCTCACAGTTCGAGAGGAATACTCTGTTACAGGTATTCAGTCTTTCACCAGCTCTGCTGTTGATAGACTAAAGGTTGAAATGCAGACTTTCTGTTTTAGCTTCACTGCTGGTGTCTAGAAATTAATATTAAGTAAAAGAAATGCTGAAATAAATGCTAGTAGAGACAGAAATACTACTGCAATAGAAACTGTAGAAGATTACTAGCTGTACATGTTAGAAGTGGAGTATAAGAATCCAAAACTCATGGGAAAGTGTACACCCTTAAGTTATAGTAGTTGTTAAAGCGACCAACACCAAGATCATATGTTTTGGGTAAGATAGCTGTAGAAGAATGATTACAAAATCATATACATTTTTATAAGGCAAATAGTTCAAAGATAAAAGAACTGAAAGTCAGGAAAATGTGGAGGCAGGCTTTTTACAGTCAGTCCAAGAAATTAGAGACTGTAAAAACTGTGATGATAATGAGTTGCAGATAAAGATTCCTGATATTTCTGAATGTATGTCTATGGGTCAACTTCAGTAGACCAAAAGTTCACTTACCCGACTTTCAGATAGCTGAGAAAAAAGGCCGGCAACCACAAAATACAGACATCCTGGAAAACCAAATTCCCACTCCAGGTAAGTAACCACTTGGCCATCCTGAAAAAAAAGTAAAACCGAAGGAAAGTGAACCCACCCATGTAGGGGGCTTTGCCCCCACACTCCCGACTAAATATACCAACTCCGAGATTTCACTACCGTGGGGGTAGGGGGAAAAGTTTAACAGGGTGGCCAATAGGTTACTTACCTGGAGTGGGAAGTCTGTGTTCCGGGATGTCGGTGTTTTGTGGTTGTCGTCCTTTTCGTCTCTGCTGTCTAAAAGTTGGGTACATGAACTTTCTGTCTACTGAAGTAGACCCATGTATTTATATGTAAATAGCCTAGAAAAGTGAGTGCCGTTAAAGAAACCAGCCAGAGATATCTAGACACTGTTCTAGAGTTATATAGGTAGATAGAACCTGAAAGTAGTTTTTATTAAAATGTCTTTTTTGTGTTTACAAAAGTTTTCATTTTGATGTAATTAATCTATGATATGCCTAGTATTGAGTGTGTTAAGGATGCATGCTGTTGTGTGTGTGTGTGTGTGTGTGTGTGTGTGGTGGTGTGTGTGTGTGCGCGGTTTAAGAAAGGGGGATATCAAATGTATGAGGATATGGTTTCAATCTTTTTTTAATTTCTCCAAATCTTTTGGGTTTCTAATACCTCAATGGGAATGGACCCCATTTCCAAGTCAAAGTACAATTAAAGTTCATGAGATTAGTATTGGTTCAATCTTTGATGTCAGCCAGAAGTGCTTTTCGCAACACTCGCAATGTGCCCAGTAATGACTCCTGCAATTCGTACAGAGTTGCATGAATTGGTAACATATCTAAATACGATTGTCAAGACCCAGTGCTCCTACTACTATTGGAACTGTCCGAGTATCTTTCTTCCACATTGCTCTCATTTTTGTCATTTCTGCATGGAAATCCTGATATTTTATGACTTTGGGTCTCTCTGTATGGAAGACAGTGTAGTGATTTCAATGACCAAATGCTACTTTTGTCTTATTTTCATGGACCACTGTATCTGGTTTTCTCAAATCTGTCTTTTGAACTGTTGGTAATTGGTGATCCCATGTGATGTAGACTTCATCATTTTCTATGATGCTTTGTGGCTCATGTTTCCACTGTTTTTCAGCAACTTCAGTATTATAATGTTTGCACAATCCCCACTGCAACAGTCTTGCCACATTATTATGTCTTTCAGTATACAGTCCTTCTGCTATTAGTATGTCACAGCCAGCAACAAGGTGTGCAACTGTTTTGTTATACAAAACCTACATTTACCTGTTTCTCCCACGTGTTCAATGGACTTTGTAAACCAATGTATACATAGTCCACTGTCTTGGGCCTCCAATTTTAACTTTTCGTCTCTTTGTTTGAATTCGCCTCTCCTTAACCATTCCTGCATTAAATCTTGATCAACATGAGGTTCTTCCAGGAGTTTTATATACTTGCAACTATATTTATGCATTTTCCACATTTTTGCCTTCTCACTTGATCTTTCACATTATATTCTTCCCTTTTTTTTTTTTTTTTTTTGGCACATTCAGTTCCTGCCTGATCTTTATCTGCTTCTGGTTTGACTTCCATTCCCATTTGATGCTATTATGCTTCTGCTAGACTAAGAAGGGAAGTCATCTTGGATTTATTCTCCTCATGTTTCAAAACTTTCACTATGTTTAGGTGTTGTTAGGTCAGCATATATGTATGCAGTCCTATGATTGCAGATCTGTTCATCTAATCACTTTCAAGGATACCCATACCTTCTTTGGAATGGGGAATATATAATCTTGGTATGCACTGATTTTTATAAATCATTTGAGCATGAAGCATCCTTCTTGTTTTCCTGTCTAATCTTTCCAGCACCTTTTGGGGCCAGTCAATCACTCCAGAACTGTAAGTTAGGACAGAGAACAAATTGGTTTATAGTTTAAATTTTGTTCCTAGATGTCAACCCTATTCTCAGGGTTAATTTAAGTCTTCTAAAATATTCCTTATTAAGTTTTATTCACATTTGTTCATGTTTTTGTTGGTCCTTTATCAATTCCGAAATATTTATATACTCCCTCTTGCTCAAGTTCTTTTATATCACATTCTTGTCCAAAACTGATGTTTTCTTTGTGCTGCAACTTTCCTGCTTTAAAGGTTGCTTTCAAGACCAAATGACATTCTTTTATCATCTGAAAAAGGTTTACTACTTGCAGTTGTGTTTTCAGTTCCTCATCTGATGAGCTATACAGTTTTAAATCATCAACAAAGAGAAGATGAGAAGTCTTTACATGTTGTTTGGGAGCCAAATTATAGTCCTGACCTAATCTGTTAAGCAGATAGCTTAATGGGTTAAGGAAAAGACAAAAGAGCAACAGTGACTGTCACCATGGAATATCCCCCTTTTAGATTTTTATCCCTGGAATAATAATTTGTCCTTTATCATGGCTTTACTGTAAAGTGGTTTACCACTGTTTCATGGTCGCTGTGATATAGTTTGTCAATGTAGGGTGTATCTTATACATTTTTAAGCACTATTTTATCCATGAATGTAGGATACTGTTAAATGCTTTTTTGTAGTCTATCCATGCCATATTTAGATTCTTCCCCTTTTAACAGTTCTCCTCTATGACTTTATTTAACAACAAATGTTCCTTTGTACCATATGACTTTAATAACCCTTTTGTTCTATTGCCATAATTTAGTTTTCTTCTAAATTGCTATAAACTCTGTCAGCATCAATTCTAGTGTGTAGTTTATATGTCATCGGAAGGCAAGTTATTGGTCTATAATTTTTAGGATAGCTTGCAGGTTCACTCTTAAGTTGGAGCATCGTTTTTCCTGTTGTTAGTCAGGTTGGTGTCTGTTTGAGGTGTGCATATAAATAGTTCTTACTCATGGCTAAATCTTCCTGCAAAGATGCTAATACTTTTAGCCAGAAGTTAGGTACTGCATCTGGGCCTGTGGTTTTCCAGTTAAAGGCTTTTCTTAACTTTGTTTCAGTCTCTCTGGCTGTTACTTCATCCCATTTCATATCCTGTACCTGTGAACTTCTTATTCTTTCTTTTACTTCTTCAATCCATTTAGCATCTTTATGTTTCACGGGATCTTCATAAATACTGCTCCAAAATGCATCTATTTCTTCTTTTTTTGGTGGTCTTTAAATTCCTTTTACCTTGTTTCCTAATTCTCTATAAAACTTTTTTGGGCCATCAATAAATTACTTATTTTGTACTTTTCCTTCATATTTTTCTGTGTATCTTCAAAGTTTTTCTGCCTGTGCTGATATTTTTAGTTTATCATTTGTGATAGTTCATGATAAATCCTGATCCGATATAATATGGCACATTGCTTTTATCATGTCTATCTTTCTGAGCAATTTTGTTGATCTGTTACCTCTTCTATACTCTTCTAACAACGACTTTTCTTGTCTTAATTGCTTTATAGTTTTCTCTATTTAATACTTCCATGATGGCATTGGATTTCACCCCATCCTTTCCCTTACTACCCTGTGTTCTTGTGGTAGGAGTTTATCTGTTATTAATTTCGCTGCACAGTAATGTAATCTATTTACTTCTGTTATATCTCCTGAATCTCTATGAACAGTCCTAATTACTGTGTTCATTTTATCAAACTTCTAACTTTTTGGGTTTTGTTGACCTTCTGCAATCTGTTTCTTTTACTGATCTTAATATGTCTGTCGATGTTTATTAAATCAAGTAACTTTTCTCTTAGATCATATTCTAAAATGAGGGTACATTCTTTGTTCACCATTTCCAAAGGGCATTCTATAAAAAGTTCCAGAGCTTCTTCCTGTGCCACATTCTCTTCAGTTTCATCCCGTGTCGTCCATTGCTCTTTCTTATGGGAACTCACTGGCCTGTCACCCCACAACATTGATTGTGTCAGAATTGCCACAGTTTCCTGTTCTTTCCCTTACTGTATAGCTCCAGCTGATCCTTTGGACTGATTTCCTATGGAAGGCTCCAAAGTATCTTCATATGTCAACTGGTTAGATGTTTCCTGCTTCACTGGTTTCTCCTTAATTTGAGTGCCCATTGCTTCATTCTGTTGTGTTATCCGAGTTAAATTTTCTACACTGTCCTTTACTTTGCACATAATCCATAACCTCGGTTTCTATTTCTTTAACTTCTCCACTACTAATCCTCTTTTCTACTTTTCCTCTTTGTTTTCTTTTTTGTATTGTAAAACATTCCATATTCTGATGTCTTTGCCTGTATTTCTCGTCAAATATGTATGGTGCTGCTCCTTTTGCATTGATTAGTTTTGCTTTCTCCTTTGCATAAATGTTGCACCATATTAAATCTCTCTCTTTCCCATGTCCATATCTCTTCTTCATATGTCTCCTGCACCTCTTTCTACTTACTTTGGGGGCTAGTTGTTCCATCATGTTGTGATATGAACTGTTAGACTTCCTACACAGAATCCTTCACTTCGCAAATATTCCATAACTTCAGCTTCTATTTTTTTTACTTCTACTTGACTAGTCTTCTGTTCTGCATTCCCTCTTTGTGGTCTTATTTTTTTATTGTGAAATTTTCCATATCTTGATGCCTTTACCTATAATTCTCTTCAAATAGCTTTGGGGCTACCTTTTTTCTGTTGATTAATTTGACTTTCACCTATACATAAATATTGCACCATATCAGATCTCTCTTTCTTTCCCATGTCCATATTTCTTTTGTATACCCTTCAAATGTCACTAAATTTTGTTCTTTAAATGGCAGTAAGGCTAATGAGTTGGACAGAGAGATATACATGTCATCTGGTGCACAGAAGTTCTAGAGACATTGAGAAGAATGTAAGCTTTACAGAGGTTATACCATATTTCCTGACTCTGTATATTTCTTAATCCTCAAGACTTGACAACATTGATTAAGGTCAAGTCTCTTTCTCTTAATAGCCTGCCCCCCACAAACAGTTTCATTTTTATTACTGAGTAATGTATCTCAACAAATCCATAATCTGGGACTGGATTCCTCAGCTCAGTAACATGAGGATCTATAGACCTTTTAAGACATTGTGCCATTGTAAATAGCAAGTGCACAGTAAAATTGTCTTTACTTTCATTACCTGAACCTTTCTGTAAATGCTGCTGTGCCTTTTCTTCAGAAAAGTAGCAGAGTATATTGGGAAGAGACAAGTCTGTTTTTGTTAACTTCATATGTCATTTTATTTTCTGTATTTCATGTTACTTTCTCATGTTTGGAGCTTTTCTCCCTGGGCCTCCACTGAAAAAGGGCACTTGCCCATTCAGACTTTTCCTGGTTAACAGATGTCTAATAGTTGTTCTTTAACTAGATCTGTAATACTAATGAATGTTCCAGTTCCTGTATCTGTAAAAGCCAAAGAGCAAAAATGTTTTGGGCTCTCTTGGCAGTTGCTAGAAAAGTTGTTACAAAAAACTGAAAATTGAACTCAGTTCTTACAATCAAGTTTTTAAATTTAACAGCAGTACTATGTAAAACTGAAAAAGTTATCAGAGTAAGATCTGTAAATCATACTAAGACATTTAGTGGTTGGGATAACCTTGAAATGTTGCTATTGAAATGCTAAGACTCTTAATGCGTTAGGAATCATCAAGACACTGTTATACAACTATCATTGTGTAACAATATGTAAAATTGCATTTCTTGCTTTGTGTGTTTATATTGTAAATATGTTAAATTAATAAAAACATTCAAGGCTTATTCTGCAGAAACATGCAAAAAGATCACACACAAACACACGCCCACTACCTTTTCAGGCTTCTTGGCTAATTTCATCTGCACTGATGAGCAAACTGAATGTCTGAATCCAAAACTTCAGTTTTTCTTCTAGATGTCTTACAAAGACGGTTACTGTTGGCTACAGCCACAGCATTATTCCATTTCAAATTTATACTGCTTTACTTTCAGGTTCATAAATGTGATCCCCTGTGCTTTGCCTTCTTGTCTAAACTGCAAGGGCACTTAGTGTCACTTCCTGACCCTTACCATTCCTTCATCATCTGCACAAAGTGGTTTTCCTCCTTTTGATACCTCCCATTATTTAAATCACCTTGTCTGTCCCCACTGATGTCCTTCAAGGATGCATCTGCAGTCCTAACATATGGGTTGTCCTGCCTCAGGCAGCCGCCCGGTCGGCGGTTCCAAAGTCTGGGTCTGGCCTCGGCTGATGTCGCACTCACCCGACGTCATAGCTGCTGTCAATTGGGTATAAAGGCATTAGCCGACGCCATTTTCCTCAGTCTTTCTTGCCGCGCGGTGCCTGAAGCAGAAGCTGTTCGCAAGTGCGGTTGGTCAGAACCAGAGATTACTACTACGAAGACTTCTAAAAGCTAAGTACCCGTTGGGGACTCTTTCTTGCCTCAGCCGATGTCAGAAAAAGTAAATAACTGTTTAACTTGTGGGAAACAAATACCTCATAAGTTTCCACTCTTACTGCCTTCCTTGCTTAGGCCCAGACCACGGCGTAGCAGCTTGTCTTGCCTGTGCTTCCTTCAACCGGCCGGACACTTAGGCGTCGGTCGGAGTTCAGAGGAGTTTTCGGCCCGCTTTTGCTTACAACATGCCGTCAGAGACTCCGACTTCACAATTAGCTAAAAAGCGTGGAAAAGGACCGACACTCACGGTCAGCGGTTTCGGCGAAACCCGCGGTTAAGCCAACAGCGAGTGTCTCTGTTTGGCTGAAACAGAGTCCAGTTCTTCCTTGACGTATGCCTCCTACAGCGAGGCCTCACTCAGCATGGCTGAATCTGCTACTGAAATTCCACCTGCAGCTGCGGGTTCTCAGGATTTATCAGATACTATTCCTTTAGACATATCTACTCCTGCGTGGGCTGCTAGGCTCCCTGCATCTATGTCTATCAAGGCTTTTCTAGGGCTAAAAGCAGGCTA